>NC_046222.1:28687631-28835131 GCF_009819885.2 Catharus ustulatus | reverse complement strand
AAAGAACTGTTATTCCTAATTCCCATATCTTTGCCTGAAAGCCCCTTGATTTCAAGTTTATAATAATTGGGAGGGAGGGGGTTTACATCCTCCATTTCAAAGAGAGGCTCCTGCCTGTCTTAGCAGACACCTGTCCTCCACACTAGGACAAAGGGAGAAGAGAGGCATCAAGCAAACTACACAAACCAGTACTTCCGCATTGCAAGTCTAATTTTCTGTGCTCATGTTGATTTTTAACTGAAAGAAACCAAGTTCCTTGGGAAAGTGCCCAAATCAAATAAAATTCAACACTCAGCTAGCTCCACCATACAACCAAAATGAGAGGGTGAGAAAAAAGAAAACACATCCAACTACAGCAATTTGAAAGTGGTTTACGCTCATTATTATGTAATTTTCTTGATTTTAGGGGGAAGGGCTTGATAAGTTTGGGGAATATGAATTTTGTCCTTCCCTGCATTAAACAGCAGGGTGTATAAGGGACATCGGGATCAAAGCCTGAGGACACATGAAGGAAAGATGGCACAGAAATGCGGTGGGGAAAAGGAACATGATAAAGCAGGTAGAGAAATTGAGAAGGCTGCTAATTTGTAATGCTCAAACAGCACCCAGAAACTAAACTGTGAGCATCCCAGCCTGAAGACATCACCAAAAGTGATGGGGAGAACATGGGGGATAGCAATCAAACTTGTCTGTTGTCTTAGTATAGTTTAGTTTGCCAGTTTTAATACACTAATTTCTGTTGTGAGATAGGATTAAGAGCAAAAACAAGGCAAGCCTAAAAATTAAAAGGGTATAAAGAAAAACTTTATTAACAACACAGAGAAAATAAGAAAATCAGGACAAGATTTTCAGACCACTCCCCCTCCCCCCCACCTCTCATACCTTCTTAACATCAACATACAGAGACACTTCAGTTAGTCTTTCACTTAAATAATTGTTTCAGTTCACTTCAGGGAGAGGAGTTTCTTCTTGTTTAACTATAGGAATTTTTCCAAGAGAAAAATTAAGTTTTCTTATGTCTTTGCTTTCACGAGTAGCAGCTGCCCGGGAAATCTGCAAATCGTGAAACTCCTCCCATCTTCACAGCCTTCCCAGAGCTGTGTATGCGGACCATGTTAAACTCATGGGGTATAACTTTCAAGGGTAAGCTATTCAAAAGCAAAAGTTCTATCCATCTCTTTTTCCTCAAATTCCTCTGTTTATATTTCATTCTCAGGAATAGAGATCCTCCCTTTCCTTGGGGCAAAGGATCTTTTTTCTGAAACACTTCAACCATCCCCCTGCCCCCCGCCATGTTTTCTCCACGATTTATAGGAATCTTCAGTGCAGTACATCCACCTCATAGCTTACAAAAAGATTTTTTCAGCCAACTCTCATGGCGTCTCCACAATCTCTTCCTATCTGGAAACTTGGTTCTTACTTCACTAACTTTGGTGTATACTTTCTTCTTTATTTCCTCTTACTGAAGGGAGAACAGGAGGTCTGTAAGTCTCATCCGTGCATTGGAAGGGTTAAAATTTTACACAGAAGGTGCAGAGGACTGGGCCAGGCCATGCTGAAGCCATGCCACGACCTCAGGCTGCGCTAGGGGGGTGCTGAACGACAACTGCAGAGTCCAACAAGCGAGTGTGTGGAGCACTTCACCAAAACAGAGCCCAGCTGCCTTCCCCCAGGCCACGTGGGCAGCTGGGCAGCCCAGGCACGCAAAGCTGTGGCCACACCGGGAGTGGGGGAGAGCTAGGATCTCAGTAAAGGGCCTCTCCTCCCCCTGGAAATCGGGGTCCCTGGTTGAGAACGGGGGCCAGCCCGGTGGCTTCCTGAGCCCACCACCGCCTGGGTCGGGCTGCATGGTAGCGGGGGGCCCGGGCCGGACCGATGTTACCTGGTGAAAGATCAGAAAATCAAAGAGCGTTTCTTTCTGGAGTTTGCTTGTTTCAAAATGTGAGTCACGCACTAACTTCTCCAATTGTTTTCCCAGACTGTCAACAACCAAAACAGCCTCCAATTGGTCTCATCAACTCACAGAGGAAATTTTTATAGCGAAAAACTTCTGAGTGTGTTTTCCTCCTAAGTGCCTTCAATGCAAAACCAGCACATCTGTCTTTCTTCCTGTTCCTTTTACTTTCCAAGACACTGTAGCAACAGGTGAAGGTATTCATCGAGCTTGGAGTCCTGGTCTAGACCATTCCTACACACTGATTTTAATGACAAAATGTAGCAGAAATTTTATTCTGGTGAGTATCTGTAAACACATTCACAAATGCAGTTTCCAGAGAAAGTGCTTCAGAGGTCACCATCTTCTGTATTAGATAAGAAGAATCTTGAAGGAACCTGGACTAATTTCCAAGATCACACAGGAAGATAATTAAGATCTTGTCTATTCAGGCCAATTTAACTGGAGAGAGATTATCGTTGATCACAAATTCAGAGGTAAGAGATCAGCTTCTCACACACTTTAAAATTTGGTTCTTGTGTTAAGACATTCAAATCTGGCAATTTCATCTCTTCAAACCCAGCCATGTACACTCAGTTGAAGCTGTTCACCATGCTCAGGCATCACCAATGGCTACACTTTTGAATTTCTTCTTTACAGAATTATCAGAAGTGGACAGACTGGGATTTTTGCAATAATACCTTTAGAAATGTGACGATTTCTGACAGAGAAGCTTGACAGGAGAACATTAAACATTTAATTTTTAAAAGCGTACCACTTGAGAAAAAGGACAAACTGGAGAGGCAAGGTAAAGCAAGACAAGGCAAGGCACACTTTTTTAGCAACTGACAAAAAGTTATAAATCCTATAAATAGCTACAAAAAACCTCAGAAATGGTCCTCTGAAAAATTTTGTTTAGGTTTTAAGAAGAATAAGTGAACAACTTAAAGAAATAAGGATTATTTTGAGTAATCTTCCATTTTCAGTAAATAACTCTGTTTTACAAATGAAGTTTGTATAGAAATTTTTTAGCTTGTTCTACTTGCAATCAGGTAAATGTAATAACTCTAGGGCCAGCCACATGGGCGCATTTTGCTAGGACTCTAGTAAAATATACAGTAATTTCACGAATACAAGCTGCACTGAGTATAAGCCGCATCGCCAGGTGTTGGCAAACATTTCGTTCTTTGTCCATAAATAAGCCGCATCTGAGTATAAGCCGCTCTGTCGTTCACAGCGAGGATCCACGTGCAACAAAGTTGCCAAATAGTAACAGAATCGCAGCAGGGGGGGTTTACTGGCTCGGCTTGGCTGTGCAGGCTCGGGGCTGCCGACAGGGCTGGGTGGCCCAGTTCGGCGCTGCCGTTCGGCAGGGCCGCTCAGGGCCAGCCGCCGCTGCCGCTGGGCTCGCTCGCCCAGGCCCGGTGCTGCCCCGCAGTGGCAGGGGGGGCACAGAGCCCGCCGGCACCCGCGGCGGCGGTGGGAGGTGGGGATGGAGCCACCCCGCTCCTGCGGCGGCGGCCCGCAGGGACGGGAGCCCCCTGAGTCGCGGGGCCAGCAGCACGGAGCCCCCCACCTTCCCCCCGGGGCCACGGGGCCAGCAGCATGGAGCCCCCCACCTTCCCCCCGGGCCGCGGGGCCAGCAGGAGAGAGCCCCTGCCTCCCCCCGAGCCGCAGGGCCAGCAGGAGAGAGCTGCCCCGCCTTCCCCACCCCCTGTGCTGCCTGCACAGAGCAGCTCCACCCACCACGCAACAGAGTAACCAATTTGTAACAACCACGTAAATGCCGGGTTTTACTGGCAGGTGCTCAACTTTGCAGTTTGCACTGACTCGGTTTGCACTCCCGGGGTTGAAAATGTCAGAAAATTATTCACATATTGGCCGCTCCTGAGTATAAGGCGCATTTCCGGTGTGGGAGCAAAATTTTGTATTCGTGAAATTACTGTAAGCTCTTCTTTGAAGTCACAGTTATGAAAGGAAGAAAAAAACCCCATCTTATACTGGACTTTTCCTCCTTTTGCTCTTCAGGAAAAGTGAAGAATTCTGAAAAATAAACTGAATAAGGGGCATCCAATCTCAGAAAATAGACACAACACTGGTGTGCTGTGGTTCCAGGATTCTAGGTCATTATAACTAGCAATACCTCTCAGAAGACTTCAAAGCAAAAATCAGAAATAATATGTATCAACTGGTCCATTTCTGCTCTGCTCTGCACTGCTCCTGCTAAAAGAAATATGGATGTTTGCATAAAAAGTGCTTTGGTCTTTGTTTTGTTCTTTTATGACACATGTGGTCCTTCTGTATAGTTCTCACTGGGGTTTAGAGATTCCTTCAGAGCAAACAATAGTGATGTGGTAATCTTGGCCAAGAGTCCTGAAAATCAGGCAGACATCAAAAATCTAAGAGGCTGTTTCTTGCAAGAAGTGTTGGAGCCAAAACTTGGAGCCAGAGGGAGAGCATATAGGTCAGATAGTGAGCTGCTAGTTCTACTACCCTGCCAAATTTATGTTTGTCAATGTTGTAACAGGGACAGGCTAAACACACTAGGAGTCACTTGTGCCAGGTCCAGATGCAGAGGAAAAAACAGACTGCACAACAGAACTTTTGCTAAACTGATATCTCTGACATCAGATGAGCAGGATTGTCTACACTCAAAGAAGATGGTTTTTTCCCTAAAAATTATCTAAGTTGCCTGAGCTCAGTAAGCTATTTGAACTTAGTATTACAGCAGTCACTCAGTCCTTTTAATTTTAATGAACTACTTCCATGTTACACACATGTTTAAGAATGCTCCAAACTGGACTCTAGAATATCATATTTTTGTGCTTCTGTTTGGTCTCCACTCCACGACAGTGTGCCTGTGCAGTGAAGTCACTTCTCTGTAAATGGGTTGTCTCTAACACTTACAAAATGTATGAAATATTAAGTAAAGCAGCGTAACAGGCATTTTGCAGGCTGAGAAAAGAGGCTGGCAGCAGGCATGGTTCCCCACACATTGTTCCACACCAGATGCCACCACCTGCTCTACAGGAAGAACATTCATAGAAATCAAAGGCAGGATGGTAAATGTGTTCAAAATGTAACTTAACTACAAAACTCTCTCAAGTCTTGCATCGGGGAAGAATGAAATAAGAATAGGATATTCTTCCTTTCCTACAGCAGCCATTCCTAGCACTGTACTTTTCTTCAGTTCTTTTCAAACTTTGAGTTGATTTAGAGCTGGTTCCCACATTATCCCCCCTCTCTCAGCCATGCCTGCTGGAGTTCTCTGTCTACAGAGCAGGTGCACCACCGGCAGACACTGTATGAGTTTCTCCAGATATTCACATAGCCCATTGATGGAAAGAGGATGTTCACACAACACACAGTTATACTGTGGATCTCATTGCTTCAGGAAATGGGCATAACTCAAAACCTAACAACAATTTAAAAGGACCAAGAACATCCATCGCTGCCACAGGCAACAACATCAGACATTTTGTACCTGAGGGCTTCTGCCAATTCCTAACTCCTGGAGATCTGAATGGCACTGGGACACAAGGTCAAATTATCCTCTCCTCTCTCCTCAGCTGTCACACCATGGGATCCTCAAATCTTCCACTGAAGACTTTTGGATTCTGTACACTGGACTGGATGGGCAACAGTCCAACAGGGCCAGGAGTTTCCACTCCTCTCTACCAGAGAAGAAGGAAGGGCGGGCTTCAGCTGCCTGATGTCTTTCCTTCTCCAACTCTTTCCACTGTGATTTGATAATAGCTGTCATATTTCAGTGCCTTTCATCCACAAAGCTCTGTAGGGGTTACATCCTGGTATAACCAGCTTAGAGAGGGATGTCAAAAGTGCTGAAGTGACTTTTGCTAAATGTCCCACAGCAACCAAGCATAAGAATCAAGAAGAGAACCACAATATGCTGCCAACCCAAGATAACTTTGCAGTCATGATGGTAATTTCTAGTTGAGTTACACATCATGACTCTGCCCACTGTAGGCTGTCATCCAGCTCGCTGCGTTCCTTTAATCAGACTCTGGCTTCTCGCATTGGGATTGTGGTGAGCTCTGCTTTGAAATGAGATGCCTGAAAATGGTTGACACCTGTACTCTTCTGGCTCTCAGGAAAATTTGTTAACCTTAAAGAAAAGTTCTTGGAGAGGAGGGACTTTCAAGTTTTACAAGATGAAGTTCTCTTTAGTTCCTTTAAAAAGCATTAGCAAAGGTCAGATTAACAAGTCAACACCGAAACTAGATCCGAGCAAGACTCCCAAAACTGATGCAGAAAAGAAAGGTGGGTGGGGACCGGGTATGAGGGAGAAAGGCCCACAACACAACATTGGCTCTGATCCTTTCCCCCTTGTTGGGCCTGGGGCATACTTGATAAGGTGAAGGGAAATTGTAAAATTAGACCTGGCAACCTACACAGAGAGGCCCAGTGCAAGGCCCTTGGCCTGAGGCGAGCTGAGAAAGTTGAGGAATTGTGGGGGAAAGGGGACTTGGCAGGCTAACTTCCTGTGGCAGCATCCAGGGCTAATTAGTTTTCAGTGTTCTGTGTGTGTTTGAATGGAAACAAGCCAGCACTGAGAGGCATGGGGTGAGGAAATCAAAAACACATGCACCAAGAAGGAAGAAGGGAGAAAGAAGAAAAAAAAAAAAAAAAAAAAAAAAAAAAACCAGAAAACCTGTCCTTTTTAGCTACATTTTCGTTTTCAGGAGGGGATCTCATAATTTTGTCCATGAACACTAAATCACCCCAGCTCCCCTGTCTATCACATCTCACATCTGCTTCAGAACTCATTAAACATCAAAAGGCCTGCTCTATCAGTTCTGCTTAGTTAGAAGTCTGAGTTATTAGAATCCTAACCAGGGAAGATTTTGTATGTTTTTAATAATAGCTTAAAGAACTTCTTAGCACCCCATAAATTACTTAATGCAACAAACTCTTCCTGTGGACCATCAAATGTTTTACGGAGGAGCTGAATGCTATCTTAACATGCTTGTGGTCAGTGCAGAGCTACACAGCAACCTATTTAAATGAACCTTCAATCCATGTTTCACTTTAGGAACTGTTTTTTCATGTATCCTCTCCTGGCTCTAGCCCAACTCTCATTTTTACTGCTGCTCTAATTTTATATAACTACATTATAACTTGTATTTCTGTAGCATTTTGATCCTTCAGAATGCCAAGGCAATTATTAAAGCAGCAATCATAATGCTACAGCACCAATGAAATCTGCCTACTTCTGCCATACCATTTTCTCTACTTCAAATACACATGCACAGTGCCCTCCACTACTGCATGTGCCAGACAAATAGTTCATTAAAATAATATATACACAGAAAACACAGTGGACACAGTAAAGGCTCCAGTGGGCATTTGTTAAGAGAACCACAAGAGCACCTTAAAATAAACTGAGTGTGATCCCTGAGTGCTTGTTATTCAGGCAAAAGCAAATCAGTTTTCACCAGGACATCCACAAGCTTTTGTCTTCAGTGAAGACATGTTTTTTACCTGTTTTGAACTTTTTGTCTGCAACTATATTATCATAGGAACATTTCCATCCCTTTTTACTCAGAAAGCATGGAGTTTGCAGCTTTCCTCATACTTAGGAATTACTAAATTACTTTTTTTCACACTTTTTAAAAACATGTGACCAGTGGTTAGACTTGAAAATGCGAGTCTCATAGGTGAAAATTACAAGTGGTCAAATTAAACAAAATTAAACAGATTAAACAAATTTAATTGAACAAATTAAAGAGAGTCTTTGAACTAAAAAAAAAAAATTCTGCATGTTCAGCTTCAACAATCATTTTCACTTGATTGCTAAGCTTTGTCATTTATTTGCAACTGTTCCTTCTTTAGAAATAAACAACATGCTTTCTTTTTCTTCTTTCAAATATCAGCATAAATAAAAGGAAATAAAAAACAAATTACATGACCCTAAAGCCAAGTTGAACTAAAATCATCATGGAGCATGAGCATAGATGTGTAATAGCATATCTGTTATAAGGCCCTATACCTCCCTTGGCTATCTAACACTCACCTTGATGCAGAAGAAACAACCTGAGATGTCAAAAGTGCTACTAATCTAGGAATCAAGGAACAAATTAAGACAATGGCAAGTTGCTACCTCTTTTCTAGGATTTTGCTTGCCCACAAGCTGTGAATACTGCTTACCAAGGAAGACTTCTCTTCCCAGACACACTATGTCCGGTTCCTTGCTTTTCAATGGGACACAGTCCTGTAGAACAGTGAGGACCTTCTACAGTGGGCACAGGATGGCCCCTAAGGGACCACACCCTCCTTATGGTTGCTTCTTCAAACAGAGGGTTCTCAGTGCTCTCTGAGCAGACCAGATTTAAGGGAAAACTGTGAAGTTTATTCCAATGTGAAGCACCATGAGTAAATTAATACAAGTCATAGTCATTTTGCTCTGTTTCAAGATCTGTGTGGCACTCCCTTCAATGACACTGCTGATAGGACAGTATCACAGCTGTCAGAGCTGTCAGCTGAATTCCTAGCTCATCTATAATCTCTGTTCATTGCTTCTCCGAAGAGGGACCTTTATCTGGGAAAAGCTTCCCATCAGAAAAGTCCAAGTCACAGAGGTCCTGTTCAAAATATCTGCCTCTGGGGACTCTCTGTGACCCTTCACCTTTACAAGAAATGTAACTAAGACATCAGTTTATAGAAGTACATCAGTGAAGTGCAACCAGTTACACATCAGTTTGTCTTATGCCATGTGCTTAAGGAATGAAGCACCAAGTTAATCAATAAATGAGCTCCCTTTTACCACACAAGGCTGACAATCCCTGCAAAGCAATAGGCCAGGGATTAAATTTAGTCCTTGGAAGTTCACATATGTTTAAGTATAGAGATGTTCAATGACATATGACTACAAAACTATGAGTTAAATGATGGAGACGAATCCAGCTAGCTCTGAACAGAGACTAAGCACATTAGGAAATGATGACAACTTGAAGGTAATTATGTTTAGAGTGAAAAATGCCTCAGCCAACGGCTCACTCTGTGAACCCACATCAGACCATAAATACTCCAGAATCACTGGAAGACTATGAATAACACCAAGATGAAAAGTGACCAGAAAGTACCATTGCATGGGTGAATCTTGCAAACAGACCATGGACTCTGAATCTGAGGACCTTAGCTGGTATTCTCTGATAAGGCATACAACTGCAGTCCGCCTCCTACAACTGCTATTTTCCTCTGTATTCAATATTTTCAGCCTGCACCAGTTTCAATTAAGCACCCCTATGGAGGAAATGACAGGTTCTGAGTGAAAGAAGCTCTAGGGAGTGTGTGCACTTTCCCACTCTTTGATTTCCCTCTTCATGTGGAGTTCACACTGCCTTGGGATGATATTTACTCTTAACTTAGAGTCAAAGAACATATTTGCTTTCTGTTTTTCATTAAATACAGAAGGTTTCGCAGAAGAGGCTATTTTTCATCAAAAAATTGTTTTCAAGTGAAAAATATCTACCAGCTCTACTCCTGACTCCAAACAATACTCAGTCTACGAGCACATTACTGTGACTTTACAGTTCATAGAGTGTGACTCCAGAAATGAGAAAAATACTTTCAAAAATTTTCATGAATATTTTTTAAAAACCTCAACAAAGTATTTCTATCACAGCTAACAGTCCAACTGGTAGCCTGCATGCTATCTGAGAGAGCCACAGCATTCACTAGCATCAATCTTGCTCCTTTTTTTGATGACGGGCTCTACATTTGCTTTCACTCAGTCTCTTGCTTTGTCCTTCATTTTCTATCACTTCAAAATAATTACCAGTAGCATGATATAAACTGCAGTGGTTTTTGTCCTCCTTCTGCCTTCCTAGACTTCCTGCATTTAAAAACATGCTAGAATAAAGACAACTGCCTAGGTTGAAGGAAGGGATTGGACAGAAAGTACTTGAGAGATGCCAGAGTGATAAATTGAAGGTGCCTGATGCACTGTGGCTGATGTACTAAATGGAACATGAGGGATTGCTCCATAGGAATGCTTTGAGAAGTGAAGTATGTCTTATTTGGGTTCTAAAGACTTTCATAATGTGCTCACATTCTTTGCAACTTCATCAAAGCAAAATCTAGCCTCTGTTCAAGCAGGTAGTCTTTCTTTCTTTCTTTCTTTCTTTCTTTCTTTCTTTCTTTCTTTCTTTCTTTCTTTCTTTCTTTCTTTCTTTCTTTCTTTCTTTCTTTCTTTCTTCCTTCCTTCCTTCCTTCCTTCCTTCCTTCCTTCCTTCCTTCCTTCCTTCCTTCCTTCCTTCCTTCCTTCCTTCCTTCCTTCCTTCCTTCCTTCCTTCCTTCCTTCCTTCCTTCCTTCCTTCCTTTCCTTTTGCCTGAGACTTTCTGTGTGTCTTTGCTAAAATAGCATAAACCCCTCCCTCATTAGGCCAGTGCATACAGCATATCTGGAGACAGTTTATATAAATAAAATAAAATTGAGTTTATTAGTAATAACACATGGTGGTATTGTTTTGCACCTATGAAAGCCAACAGAAAAAATTCCCCTTGAGCATCAGGCTACTGTATTGCCCATCAGAGAGTTCAGAAACTGTGACTCAGATGCAAGATTGTTAGGTTTTCTTAAAGTCATGAAATACACTTAAAAATAATAAATTTTTAAGGTTTTTATGTCTTTCTATATTTTCAGTCTTTGCATTTGGCCCTCTTAATATACACATATGCTATTTTTTGTGGACAAAGAATGAGATACACAATCTCTTCAGCAAAAGAAACAAAGCAAAATATTACCTGTCACAGGACACATGGGTAAATAGTGTGAATTAGCAGCATGAAACAAAGTGAAAAGGCACAGTAGCAGTTCATTCCCATTTTAGGAAAATACCAATGCTCCCTTTTTTTCAAGTTCTGTTACCGAATATAAGGCATCAAAAATAAAAAGACATCTGCTCTCAGAATCCTTGATTATCCGTTCTGTGTTGGCAGGACACTGTGAGCTCACTACTACCAGTAAGGCAGCCAAAGAAGGCATTGCTGTGCAAGAAGAGAGGCAAGCTGAACTCATCAGGGACATGCTCACAACACAACTATCCTGACACAACTGTGCATCATGATGTCTCTAGAGAGTGAGGTAGAAAATAAAACCGCTGCCTCCTCCAAGGGAGCAGATGCAAGAAGCAGAAGAAGCAATGCTGCTTGACATCTCTAGAGTGAGTCCTAAGTAAGCAAGATGCTGGATATAGAAAGCAGTTGTGATTATTGTAGCATATCTGTGACATCTGTCCATCTAAATACCTAAGCATTGAGAGAACTTCTATCACCATGATGCATAGAAGTCACAGAGAGTTACTGTTTCAACAACATAAAGTCACAGTCCAGCAGCTGAGGGAATTTTTTTATTTTATTTCTTCTCCTCATTTTCCATTCTCCTATTTGTTGGTGGTGTTGTTGATGTAATCTTCACTGAACACAGGAGTTTATACATTTTATTTACAGAATTCCAAAGTCTCATCTTCACTGGAAAGTAAGCCGGTCACTGAAAAATTTTCCTCTTCTGCTCTCAGGTCATTGCTTTCAAGTCTGACAGTTTCCTAAGACTTCCTGTAAAACAGTAAAGAAACTACACCATATTGCTACCATGTTGCTTGATCTCTGAAAGCAGATTTCCCCTTTGCTTAGTGCTTATTTCTTCATCTATGTATTACTGCTCTTGTAAATTATTTGGTAAAACATATTTTGCTCAACTAGGAAGAACAGCACTTAAAGTGAAGACCTGAAAGGTAAGGAAGATCCTTGTCTGCACATGCTTTGGGTTTGGTTTCCCTGGACTATTCTGAATAAACTTCCTGCAAATCATCAGCATTTGGTTTTAGCCAGACCAAAACCTTCTGTACCATAATCTCTCCCTTAATAGTATCTCTTACTCTCAGATAGGTTCACTTCAGCTTTGCAGAACAGAGTGTTGGACTCCTGCATTCTTGACTGTTAACCTCGACTATTAGATTTTCTTGACTATTAGATCTTTCTCCAAATATGTTAATGAAATAGCTGCCTGTTTTCCCACAGAATAAGCCCACTGCAATTCCCTCTCCTTTTGTCCTCTCTATTTTTAATTAACTTTTTCCTTTTATTTCTTCTACTTCTTTAGCGTATTTGTGAATTCAGTAATTCAGTCCATGTCCTCTGTTGGCAGAACTCCGAGTCTTGGTGCCAGACTATTCTGTGCCTTTCACATGCTCTCCAACCCTCTCAGATGGCTAAGCAGATACCACATAGTGCCTTTCCTGACTACATTCCCTCTCTTCCAAACAATAATATCATTTTTTCTATTCAGTTTGGGAAATTATTTTGCCCTTCTTTGACTAAAGAGAATTTCTGGAAGGTATCGGCATACATAAAGCTTATGTTCCTCCCTAAACTTCACATTTTTTTGGTATTCTTCTTGTCCAAACTGACCTTCCTTTATGACCAGGTAACCCTAATAGTGGATGAGGGAAAGGCTGAGCATGTTGTCTGCCTGGGCTTCAGTAAAGCCTTTGACACCACTTCCCACAGCACTCTCCTGGAGAAGCTGGCAGTCCATGGCCTGACTCGGTGCATTCTTTGCTGGATTAAAAACTGGCTGGATGACCAGGCCCAGAGAGTGGTGATGGATAGAGTTACATCCACCTGGTCATCAGTGGGGTTCCCCAGGGCTCAGTACTAGGGCCAGTCCTGTTTAGGAACTTTATCAATTATCTGGATAAAGGGATCAAGGGTAAGTTCCTGGATGACATCAGGTTGGGTGGGAGTGTTGATCTGCTGGAGGCCAAGAGGGCTCTGCAGAGGGATCTGGACAGGCTGGATCCATGGGCCAAGGACAATTGTGTGAGGTTCAATAAGACCAAGTGCCAGGTCCTGCTTTTCAGTCAGAACAACCCCAGGCAACAGCTGGCGTGGGGGCAGAGTGTCTGGGAAGTTGCCCAGAGGAAAAGGACCTGGGGGTGCTGAGGACAGCAGTTGAGCATAAGCCAGCTGTGCTCAGGTGACCAAGAAGGTCAAAGGCATCCTGGCCTGGATCAGTAATAGTGTGGCCAGCAGGACCAGGTCAGCGACTGTCCTCCTGTACTTGGCACGATCCCTGGAAGTATTCCAGAAAGGACTGGGCATGGCACTCAGTGCTATGATTTAATTGACAAAGTGGCAATTGGTCAAAGGTTAGACTCAGTGATCCTGGAGGTCTTTTCCAGCCTTAAAGATTTTATGATTCTATGATGCTCTGGTTTGAGAAGATTTTGCTAATATTCTCCTTCTGGTTTGTGGTTAAAAATAAAATGCCCATTTACATTTGTTTATTTCCTTTTCTTTTGTCCTCACTTAGAGAAATAAATCAGTACAATTTCCTCCTTACATTCTTCTGTTATGTATAGCTTGTACACCTCATGCTTAGTTCTTCCAGTATTAAATATGCCTTTAGTACATTTCAAGGTTTGTTTTACTGCATTGCAATATACATTCCTTAGTACAGCCTTATCCTCTGAACTACTTACCTGACCCATAAGCTCCTTGTACACTAGGTAAATTCAGATGTTTCTATTTTTAATGTTTAAAATAACTCCATCTTTCCTAACTGTGTTAGGAGAACCCACCAGACTATTTGTGTTAAGCAAAACCTTGTTCTTCTTATCAGGTTTAGACATCCACTGGAGGAACAAACTCATCCATCATGAATCATTTACACCTGTACTTGTCACCAGCTCATGGTCATCCACGCTGCTTTGGTAATACATATACACAATAGCAAAATGAGATCATCTCTTACATGTTGTTTCAACACATGTGAAGTTCCTACCTGTGAAAAAATAAGAAATATAACTATTAGCTACAGTTGTAATTTTGCAAAACTGAACAGAGGAATTAGCACTAGCCTGACAATCAGACCCAAATCTTCTCTTCAAGCCATCACTGAAAGGAATATTTTGCTGAAATCCCCAAAGTCAAAGCTCAGCTACACAAATAAATACTGTAGCAGATCCTGACAGGAAGACATTCAGCCCAATCTTTTCCAGATGGCAGTGATGGATGGTTGTGTGCTTCTATTTATTTGGTTTCCCAGGCAATGGTGTCCTGCTTTCACTGGTCATCACTTGAAGTGCTTTGGCTTATAGACCAGCACAACAGGCGTGTGCACTGTCAGACAGGTATTCTGGTGGGCTTACTCATTGCTTGGATGTCATAGCTGCAAAAAAGAAGCTAAATGTTACTGCTTTGCTGGGATTGTCTTTTCTAGAAAATGCATGTTTAAATCTCGACAAACTCATGGCACAGGACTCAAGAAGCCTCCAGGTAATGCAGAGCCCAGTCTTATGTAACTTGCTGATTGCTGAGATATGCCAGCAGGGAGAGAGGCAGAGGAAAGACATACAAATCCCAAACCACAGTGACTGAAAATGTGGCTGTCAGTATTGTTCTGTTCTGTAAAACACATGGTGCTTTACATAGGGGTATAAAACAAATGTCCATATATCAGGGTCTTAGAGAATAGTGTGTGGGGAAAAGTGGAGGTGGGATACAAAGGCTTCTGAATCTAGGCCATTCATTTTGCTTGGACGTGCTTGAATAGTGAACCAAAGTTATTAGCAACAAACACAAGTTTGGTGGCCTAGGTAAAATGTTCCGTTGCTTCCAGATGATGTTCATTATGTACATATCCATACCAGGGAATAATGTGAGAAGTGCTTTCTGCAGGGGTACGTGTTGTGTGGTGCTAGCGCATTGTAAGCAACTGCAGGAAGAAGTTGTATTTTCATGTGTTCATAGAACACCAAACATGGCAGGACCATATCAGTGACTGGGGCTTTTGACACTAGTCCTAACACAACAATGGATAAATGCAAATTTTTGATACAAAAACTTACTGGAAAACCAGGTTGAAATGTGACAGTTGAAATGTGGAGCCACCTGACACTGAGTGCCTAATGGGAACAAAACCAAAGAAATGCCTGGTCTTCCCACAATCTCAACTCACAAACGTATTTAGGCAGGCATTATAAGGAAAGCAATACAACTATCATGATAAAGCCTCCTTCTAAATGAAAGCATGCACACTAACATCATTCAGTGGACAGATTAGGGGAAGGCTTCTTTAAAAAAAAAGCTTTATCTGGAATTCCAAAGACAGCAGGAAGTGAATGAAATTGGTTGAGGCTGTGGGGATGTGGTCACGCTTCTCTGTGTAGATGAACAGATGGGCAGCAGAATTTGGTATGTGCTGGTTTGGACAGCTGGGACTCAGGGAAGCCATAGAAATGGAATTATAAGAGTATGAGAAAATGAAGGCAGACCAGGGATTTCAGCAGAGGCTGAGTTGTAACACCACTGTGCACAAGCATGAGTCTTGCAAAAAAGCAGTCAGTGCCTACTAGATTAGGGAGTTCCCTACTGGGTTGAACTGTATGATTCAACAAACAGAAAAATGAAATGATGAAAACACTGCTAGCCATTGCAATGACAGATAATCACAAATCAGAAATAATCTAACATGTTTGGGTTTTCATGTCGCCTACATTTGTTAGACTCTCCTGTAGATGCACACTATGGTTCAACCCTGAAGTGCACAACTATAGGACACATTTTTTTAAAAGGTTTCCTGAAAAATCAGAAACACAAAAATATGGCACACTAGTGGCAATGTATAGCAGACAGGACACAGACACAGATATTTTTTCAAGTAACACAGATCTGTGTTGTTTTATCAAATAAAGAGAAATATTTGATTGTCAACCTCTTTAATCCTACATATAAAGATTAAGCCCTGTCATGATATTCTTCATAGGTAAGTGAATTTAAAAAAAAAAAAAAAATTAATGATTCTCGATTTTCTATCTAGAGCCTGTAAAGGAATGGTGGATCTTCTTTTTCTTCCCAGTGTGTTCCTTTTAACCAATCTTATTATGTGTCTCTGTCCTGCTTCTTTCTCACTTAGGTCCTGCTCTCCTCATCCAGCTGCCTGTCTCTGAAAAATTTCCTTGGTCCCACAGGATAAAGGAGAAAAACTTAGCCTCAGCCTTCCCACCAGCTCCTTCTAATTCCCTCTCCTACCCTCCCATGTGCCAAATCACAACCTCCTGCCCAGCTATACACAGTCCCTGCCAGAGTTGCAGCCCATCAGCACTGCCCAAGGAGTTGCAATAAAGCTAAGGAAAGTGAGGATTTCTAAAAGGATTGTGGCAGTAATTTATTTTATACATACTCTGGGCAATAAATTCATTACTTGTACACAATATGCTGCTGAGTTCCAGATCATTATTTTCAAAGCCACTCAGCACCAACACAACAGCTGCAGTTTGCCCAAAGATGAGGAGTGAGGTGAAGACATAAGCAGCAGCAGCAGCAGCAAGATCCCAGTTATTTGCTAAACGTGACTTTTTCATACAATAACACGACTGAAATAAGCATAGGCAAGCTTCTTTGTTTATGATGAGAATTCAAAAAATTATCCCAGTAAATTTAATCCACCCTTCCTGTAGATTAGGAATATAAACTATCTCAGCTTTCAGAATTGTTCTCAAAGCCCACCACAAAGGAGCATAGCAATCCCATAGGTCAAAGAAGCAGGTAAGAAGGCAGATATAAATTTTATGGCTAAAGGAGAAAAATAGCAGGTTATTTTCACTTTCAGTGAAATACAATGCACAGAAATCCTATATAAAACTTCTGTGAGTTGAAGGACATGTCACAGGTAAACTGCCAGTCATAATGTAAATTTACTTAGTCACTTCAAGAAAAGAGGAATGCACTGCATTTGCTGATGTTTTTTTCTTTGCCCTCATCATGTGTCCAAACTTGATTTTCTGTTTGATTTTGTCTATCTCACAATGTGTAAACTTATGGACTCCTGGTTACTTCTGCCTTTGCTCAAGCTGTTCAATAAAAATCTTCTCTGTATAGTTACCTATATAGGCCATCATTGAGTTGCTTTCTCATTGCAAAGTCCCCCTTTGCGGGTCGTATCTGCAGTAGTTTCTAAACTCTCATTATTTTTTCATCACCATTTTGAAGTGTGGATAGCAAAACCAGCCACAGATCTTGTGCCAGATACATATGACCAGTGCTGTTTACAGAGGACATCTGATCCCTTTATTCAGTATTTTCTGTTTACATACGCAGTGGTTAACCAGCCATCACTCACTGGGCTCACTCAGCCATAGCCCTGCACCAAAAGGTGCTATTCAGTCATTTGCCACAAGCTGGACTTTCAGACTTACCACCTCCCAGCTGATAGCTTCAGCAGCAGCAATA
This sequence comes from Catharus ustulatus, assembly GCF_009819885.2. Taxonomy (NCBI): domain Eukaryota; kingdom Metazoa; phylum Chordata; class Aves; order Passeriformes; family Turdidae; genus Catharus; species Catharus ustulatus. The sequence goes on along the minus strand of NC_046222.1, from coordinate 28,817,943 downwards.
CCTACTTCCTTTGTCCTGCTAGTGTATAGCATTCACTTCAAAAAGGCTAAAAAAAAAAATTACTTTCTTCCATCAGGGTGGGACACTCTGTGTCAGCTTTATACAGAATTTCACAGTACAACTCACAGACAACTCACCCCTATAGCACAGCACTAACTGTGGGATGCAATAGAACCAACCAGTTCCTTTTCAAACCATGTATCTGAGTTGCATTTCCTGCCATCTAAGGAATATCCTTTGTGTGACAGGTCAACAAGAATTCTTCAAGATGCACCATTTACATCCTGAGAGGCAGGGAAATAGGATATGAAACTAAAAGGAAAAAACCTGACTATGAGAAGTCTAGGAGGGATCCCTGTATGAGTTATTTCTAGATACAGAATCCCATTTGAGAGCTCAGGTTCATACAGAGCAAAGCAAATTGACCACATACCACCCATCCGTGCTGTTCATTTACTATGGGTTATGTTTGCCATGGAAATTGTATTTATTCACCTGACTTTTGGCCAACTAGAGATACAACACTTTTCACCACCTAAGGATTTCCACTTGAATTTACATTCCAGCTGGAGACTGGAATTTCACTCAAAAGAGCTCACTACAAAGGACACGCTCTATCAAAACAAGAGCAAAAGGATAAAGAGACTGCCCTCCAAATACCCCATTTAACCTTAGGGTAAGGTGATACAATTCATTCGAACACAATGTGCTACTAGCTAATTAAGCTGGTTAAGACCAGCATTGGATTTGATTTTCCATTCTCAGCATATCTGAACAGGTGTTTAGACACTGGCTGAAAATATATTGGAATTCTATGACTGGTGTTCTATTACTTCTGCCAATACACAAGTTGAAAAAACAACTTTATTTCATTCAACCAGAGACATTTTAAGGGAAAAACAGACAGAAAAACCAAATTCTGAAGACTTATTTCAGAATTTATTGTACCAGAGAAGAAGAGTTTGAATTTGCAGAAATTTTGTGCAAAGAGATATAAACTTCGGGAACTCTGCTGCTGACACTCTCAGCAGGAGCTGAAGACTCTTTCTGGCTGAAGTCCACACCGATTTACAGTGCTCAACAGTCTATCAAGACTGCAACATGTTATTCTTATCCTGCATTCTTTCTTTCCACTCAGTTGTGGAGCATTGATTCCAACACCATGCAGTCTGGTGCTAGGAAAGATGGCAGTGACTAAGAGTTGCAATTGTATCAATTTTGTAATAGGACTCTTTGCTGAACACACATTTTCCTGAACAGAACTGTGGATTTCAGTTTTACCTATGTAAAGACCAATAACTTGAGATGAGTTTTCTCCATTTTGATTTCTCCTATTGACAGCATTCCACTTCAGATAAACAGTCGGACATTTGGTGGGCCAAAATGCAAGTCAACATTACTCCTGGCTGACTCCGAGTTCCTGGTTTTGTACATTTACCAGATATGACATTTGTCCGGTGCAGGTGAAAACAAGATTTATTGGAGTCCCTGCTCCAATTAATAACCATAAAAAGTGCCATTTGCCACAGGAACTGCTGTTTTTCCAGAAAAGACTCAACAGATCTTTGGACTAAATTCTTACTAGAAATACAGTAAATTCACGAATACAAGCAGCACTGAGTATAAGCCGCATCTCTGGGTGTTGGCAAATATTTTGGTTTCTGTCCATAAATAAGCCGCATCCGAGTATAAGCCGCTCTGTCATTCGCAGCGAGGACCTGCATGCAACAAAGTTGCCAAATAGTAACAGAACTGCAGCAGGGCGGGGTTTACTGGCTCGGCTCGGGCTGTGCAGGCTCAGCCCGCTCGGGGCTGCCGACGGGGCCAGGTGGCCCAGCCCGGCGCTGCCACTTGGCGGGGCCGCTGGGGGCCAGCCGCCACTGCCACTGGGCTTGGTCACCACGGCCTGGTGCTGCCCCGTGGTGGCAGGCAGGGATGGAGCCCCCTCGCTCCCGCGGCGGCGGGGGCGGGCGGGGATGGAGCACCCTGCCTCCTCCCCGAGCCACATCAATGGCGGTGCGGGGCCCCCCCGTCTCTCCCCCGGGCTGCGGCAGAGGAGGGAAGGAGAGAGCTCTCCCGCCTCTCTCCCCACCCCCCGTGCTGCCTGCAGGGAACCAGCCTCCATGTGCGGCGCAACAGAGTAACAATTTGTAACAATCGCGAAATGCCAGCTTTGCAGCTGCTCGGTTTGGCACTCTGACTGGCACTTCTGAGGTTGTAAATGTCAGAAAATTATTCACATATTAGCCGCTCCTGAGTATTAGCCGCACTTCCGGTTTGGGAGAAAAATCTTAGTCAAAATGGTGCGGCTTGTATTCGTGAAATTACTGTACATGAGATAAGGACTGCAAGTGTGGATCAAGTACTGTGGGGACTTAAGGCAATTTCCCTCAATGCAGCTAAATCACTTGGCCTACAGGTCTTTTGGAGAAATTGAAAATGCAATTTTCTCCTTTGCAGAACAAGTCTCTTTCGGAGACTTGTTCTCAGCTGAGTATTTCTGTTTAATATAGTATAATATTATATAATATAATATGATATGATATAATGTAATGTAATTTAATGTAATGTAATATAATATAATATAATATAATATAATATAATATAATATAATATACCCCAAACTGAAAGCATAGCATCTGTTTTCCATTAAGAGATCATACCCTTGACTTCCTTTCACACAAAATGAGACTAATAGACTAAGAAAAAACTTGATGAATATACACTAGCCATGTTCCCTGGAAATGCATTGAATCTTGCAGCTAAAGCTCCTCTGTGAGCTCCTGCAAACTCTAGAGCTCACATTAGCTCAAGACCATAATCCATTTAGATAGAAAATGTTTTTTCATATGGGATAGTTCAAGCAGAATTCAGGCACATGGAAAGGAAAATTTCTTCTAAATAATGGGCCATATTTCTAACTAGTTCTACAGTATTTTCAGTTTAAAACTGTCAGTGCCCTGACTGCACTAACCAGCTTTAGTTTCTCTGACCAGCCTTACACCTGGAATTCTCCCATACACCCTGATCAGGGGCCCAGGGAGTTCCTATGAGTTCAGACCTGAGCTAACTACAGCCCTTACTTAACCTTTGTTGTAGGGCTACTGGTCTCCAGAGAAGCCACAGCCTTGCCTGTGCCTAATCTTGAACTCCATGTTTTGGGTGTTGTTCATGGACCTGTCCTGTCACTACAGACCTTCCCCACAATTACTGGACGTTGTCCCATGGATTAACTTCCTGTCATGTCCTTGCACTTGCTTCATCATCACAAGATCTCCTGATGATCTAGGCTCTTAGTTGCAGATGACCCTGGTCTATTCTGCTTACGTAATTTAGGTATGGTGGAAGTAAACCTAGCCTGGTAAACCTGCTGTCCTGCCAGGCATATGACTGTTGTTAGCTTCCAGGTTCCCAGCCCTTAGGGGGCAGCTGGCCCTCTGTGATGGTTTAACCCCAACCAGGAGCCAAGCCCCACCAGCAATCTCTGGGAAGAGAATCAGAAGGGTAAAACCCATGGGTTGATGTGGATACTGTGGAGCTAGGTGAAAAGAAGCTTGAGTCTTTCTCAAGCTGCTCAAATGAAAACAGAAGATTAGCACCTGCTGCTGGCACAGGAGTATATGTGAGAGATGTGATGTTTGTTGAAAGCATGTTTACAAGGGGTATTACCTTCCTTGGACTAATGAAATCAACTCTATCCTGGTTCTGCAATCTAGTTTATAAAGTGTGATTGCTTCTTTAATAAATTGCTTTCTTCTGCCTCTGAAGGAGATCTTGTGTTGCTTTATTCTTTTGCTGCTCTATTGCAAGGGTTGAGATAAAGAGAGTTAAATAGGGAAAGCAAAAGCTGCACACACAAGCAGATCAGAACAAGGAATTTATTCACTGCTTCCCATGGGCAGGCAGGTGTTCAGTCATCTCTAGGAGAGCAGGGCTCATCACACGTAATGGTGACATGGGAAGACAAATGTCGTCACTCTAAACATCCCCCCTTTCTCCTTCCTCCCCCTACTTTACATACTGAGCCTGATGTCATATGGTCTGAAATATCCCTTGGTCAGTTTGGGTCACCTGTACCGGCTGTGTTTCCTCACAATTTGCCACGCAACCCCAACTTCCTTGCGAGCGTGGCAGTACGGAAAGCAGAAGGGGGCTTGGTGCTGCACAAGCCCTGCTCAGCAATAACAAAAACATTTCTATATTATCAACTCTTTGTTCAGCACGAAACCAAAACACAGCCCCATACCAGTCACTGTGAAGGAAATTCACTCTACCCCAGCCAAAACCAGCATGCCTTCACTGTCCCCTGATAACACTTAGCTGCTTAGAAGAGAACTCTTCAAGAATGTGTTTTGCAATTTCTAGGTAAATTAATCCAACTGTGACTACACAGACTGTTGGAAGACCCTTCATCATAAAGGCATACATTTACTACATGTTCCACTTCAACCTTCATCTCTCAGTCAGGGTCTCACAGTCTAAACAATGGGAAATGTCAGTGTAGCTCTTTGTCAGGACATTCTTTCTTTGTGGTGATAAACACCATTTAAATATTACATATTAGACCTTGTAGCAGGTGCAAAGGAGAGCCACAAAGACAGTCAAAAGGTTGGAGCACCTCTACTATGGGGAAAGGATGAGAGAGTTGCGGTTGTTCAGCCTTAAGAAGAGAAGGCTGTGGATGACCTTGTATCTCCTTCCAGAATGTAACTGGAGTTTATAAGATGGGGCAGAATTTTTAGTAGGGCCTATGGATTAGGACAAGGGGTAAAGGTTTTAAGCTGAAAGAGAGTCAATTTAGACTAACTGTAATACAGAAAATACTTATAATGAACATGGTGAAACTCTGGAACTGGTTGCCCAGAGTGGTGGTGGGTGTCCCATCCCTGGAAACATTCAAGATCTAGTCAGACGGGATCCTGAACAACCTGATCTAGTGGGAGGTGTCCCACAAGCAGGTTGGAACTAGATGTCCTTTAGAGGTCTCTTCCAACCCAAACTATTCTGTAATTCTAAGACCAGCATAAAACAGGTTCACAGAACAGCGGAGCAGGTGCAAGAGGGTATGTGTATGAATATATCCATATACATATGAATGCTAACTAGGCCAAGCCAAAATCACACAGTACTGCTGTGGAAACACTGACATTCAAAAGCAAATACAGTTCTGGCGCACTGTGAAGAGCACTGCTGCCATATAGCTGCAAACAACAACAAGTACAAACAATGAGATGCACAGCTATACATCGCAGCTTATGTGGCAAGGCAATACCAAGAGCTTCTTACAGTTCAGTCACATCTATGCTGCTACTGGCTGGAGCACTGTGTCTGAGTGTTGTGGGTTGGCGAGGTTTAGAAATTTTTCCCATTATTATGTTAAACTAGCCGGGATGGCTCTCCTATTAGCCGTTAAGAGCTGGAGACAAAGGACTACCTGAAGCAACCTGATGGCCCCATTAGGGAAAGGTGGAGTCCTGCTTTTGTTTTCGGCAAGTAAGAGGACACTGGGGGTAGGAGAACTCGTACAGCTCGCCAGCCGAACTGGAGGAGAGAGGTTCCTTTTCTCCTGTTGGGATCAGGCTTCTTGGATTTGGACTGCTAAAGTTTCCTACTTCCTCTGAACAACTGGGAACTGGGACGCCCACAGTGAGCAGAGTTCCTTCCTAACCCTTTTCTTCCACCTGGGGCGGTGAGGCCACCTGGCCCCCTCCCCTACCCCTGCAGCAACCGCGACTGAGAAGCCGCCTGCCCTGCTCCATCGGAGAGCCATCGGTCACCGAAAAAAGGGACTGGGACTGAATTCCGTTCTGTTCTGTCACTGGTTTTTTTCTTTCATATAGCTGATGCTGTTTTTGTTTGTCTTATAAATATATCAGTAAAGAACTGTTATTCCCAACCTATACCTTTTTTGTGCCTGCGAGTTCCTGAATTTCCTTTTCCTGGTAATACTGTCCCTTTAAACCGAGACACTGAGACATCCAAGCATCTGGGATTTCAGGAAATACAAAATTATATTGACAAGTTACTCTGCCCACTAACACTTAGGTCACATGACAATAATGCTACAATAGCAAACATCTCCCAATTAAGTATTGTAATACAAAATGGAAAATCCTATGCTTCCCTAAAAAGTTAGTTACAGCACAAATGAGTCTATGCTTTTAATCTGCTCACATCAGTGGAAACACAGAATAATCCCAGTGACTTCAACAGAGCTCCAAAGGATAGAAACACCAGCACATGTGATGTCAGAAACTGGTTAATTATCCTTTCCATCATTTTGACTGTTAAGTCTGTTCAGGACACAAAACTATCAAATTGTGGCAGAAAAGTCTGTTGGGTGCTTTTGCTGCTCAGAGAGTCAATTGAAATGTTTTGTGAGGAAGCAAGGTTTATAAAGGCATGTGGACTGTCAAAGGGGAAAATGGAAGACTGGAATGTTCATTTGCTTACAATTTCCTTTCTATTCTCTCTGTTCTCACAATGTTGCTTGAACAGGTTAGCCAGTTTCAACTATATCTGACACAAATAACAATATTTCACAGATATTGACTCCAGACAGTCAACATGACAGTCACTAGCTCTAGAGGAAAGCCTTTACAACTGCTTCCCTGCTGAGGGGAAGATGGCAAGGCAAGATTACCTCTCCACTGACCTCAGAGAAACCATTCAGGAAGATGCTGTTGAAGGCAATTAAAGAAAGAGGTTCAGTTCTTTGATGCAATTATTAGGCAACAAAATTTTGGTGGATGCCACATGAATACTACAAGTTGCCATCCATGTTCCCTTAGTTCCATAATTAATGGAGTTATTTGTCTACTATTTTGTGATGTTACATTGAGAGCACATGCCCCCCGAGAGAAAGACACAGGCACTCTGTGATTCTTTCAACCAAAAGCCCTTTATTGTTTTAAACAACTCCTTTTATAACCTCCTAAATGTTTCTCTGCAAGCACTCTGATTGGTTTAAAGTTCAGCTGTCCAGCCTCCTTTTGACCAATTTTGGCTTCTGCAGTCAGGCAGAAATCCATTGGACCACCCCACTGTCTTTTTCTAGATTTTTCCCCAGTGGGTTGTTTTCCACCATAGTGCCTTTTCCATATATGGCCCAGTACAACCCAATTTGTGCTGTCACAATTCCCCATTTCTTTTTTATTAATTTGAAAAAAATTTAGAATATGCAAATATACAGCTTGTTCTTTGTTATCTTACCTGCAAGGATCCTTTTGTATACAAGATGACATTAACAGTATGAATTCAATTTTAATGGTTCTTTCATCTATTTTACTAAATTTGGCGCTTTTTTTATGGTGATGGATTCCTTGTATCTGGAGCTGCAGTACTTATGTTTAGGAGTAATTTGGTCTTTTTAACTATAGAATTATGACTTAAAACATTTAACCTCAGAACTGTGCAAAATTTCAACTTAGCCAAACAATTTGTAAACAGGAAAATATTTTGTAAACAAATAATTCTGTTATTTCAATGTCCTATAACTCTGTGAGATAGGTACAATTTCTGTTATTCATATTACAGGTTCAATTACTTAGTAATTATAATGCAGTAATTCAACATTAAACATGAACCATTCAGTTCAAAACCATTAACATTTAAAAAACAAAAGACCATTTAACTTAAAACCATTTCTATAAGAACATACATCTTTCTTTTATTCCTTATTCCCCTTTCTTTGTTTTATTTAAACAATAGACCATTTAACTTAAAACTGTTTCACTTAAGAACACAAATGTTTCCAGTTCTCCTTTCTCCTCCTTTCTTTGTTTTTAGAAATTAGAATAGGAAAAAAACATTCACTTTTGAATTACCTTAATTTGGTGAGAATTAGAGTTGCTGATACGGTACAATCCAATTTTAGTGCTTAATACTGTTGATGAATTTTAAATCAACTGGTCAAAATTACAGTAATTTCATGAGTATAAGCCGCACCTGATTATAAGCCTCACTTGCGGGTGTCAGCAACTTTCCATTCTTTGTCCATATATAAGCCATATCGGATTATAAACCGCACTTTTGTTTGCAGCGAGGATCCACATACAACAAAGTAACAAATTAGTAAAAATCATGCGATCGTGGGTTTTACTGGCAGGTGCTCAATTTGCAAACATTTTTCATGGATCGGGGTAGCCTTTAAACGCAGCCTAAAAACTAAAACAAAATACAGATAAAAATCACTCATTTCTGTTAAACCTGCTGGCTCCGGTCTCGCCCAGGTGAGGGGAGGGTGCAGCCCAAAGGGGCAAGGGCAGCAGGGCTGGGCGGGCTGGGGACCTGCTGCCCCAGACTGTTGGAGGCAGCAGGGGCCGCAAGCGGGAAAGTTTCCTGGCGAGCAGCGGAGCCCCCCCGAGTACCGCGCTGGGGTCTGCGAACCTGGCAGAGCCACTTGGAGGGGTCCTGTGGTGGAGGTGCCACTGCTCGGCCGCTGCCCCAGGCGCTGCACAGCAGCGGGCAGGAGCGCGGAGCCTGGGCCTGCTGGTGTCAGGGGCTGCATGTCTGACAGAGCTCCTCGAAGGGGCGCTGCAGGCGGAGGTGCCGCCGCTCAGTTGCTGCCCCGGGCACTGCACGGCAGCAGGCAGGAGCACGGCACCTGGGCCCGCTGGCGTCAGGGGCTGCGAGCCTGGCAGAGCTGCTCGGAGGGGCCTTGCAGGCAGAGGTGCCACCACCTGACCGCTGCCCTGGGCACTGCGCAGCAGTGGGCGGGAGCGCGGAGCCCAGTCCCGCTGGTGTCTGCGACCAGACCATGTGCATGGGGTAAGCACGGTGCCGCACAAGGGGCTGCGAGCCTGGAGGAGCCACAGTGAGCAGGTCCGCAGGGCCTCGGTGTGCCCACAGCACCGCATGGCCCTGGGCACGGGTCGGGTGAGGATGCAGCAGGTGGTACAAGGGATGGTGGGGTCGCCGGGGCTCCACTGCTGCCGGTGCTCTGCGGCTCTCATGGCTCGTGATGCCAGGTTGGCAAATTTCTGAACTTTGTCCATATTGCATCCATTGCATCCATTGGCCACTCCGGAGTATAAGCTGCGCTTCTGGGTTGGGACCAAAATTTTAGTCAAAAGGTTGCGGCTTATACTCATGAAATTAATTAACTTGTTTTTATTTTTATTTAAAAATATCTAAGTTTTATAATTTTTTCCCTTTGTCAGTCAAATTCCAATCTGGCCACAATTGAAATAGACTGAGAAGGCTTTGATAGTAAACATTTCTTTTGCTTAGCTACTACTCCAACCTGGTCAGGGTTGAAATATTAGACTAGGCAAAATATTTTTTCTATTACATTTTAAAACCAAACCTTATTAAATTTTGAAAAGTGATGAGGTAAGTATTTTAGAAAACTGTGCAATTTTAATTTGACAATGAAATACCCTCCACCAAACTAATCCACATAAATTTGATTTGTTAAACTTACTATGTTAGAGAAAGCAAGACCTTAAAATTTTTTAGGATGGCTAATTAAATATGATGCTAGTGCAATGTATACAAATAACATTAACAAGCATTGTAGTATAAACTTCAACATACACTTAAAAAATAGACTATATTTGCAGCATTGATAACATTGAGATGGTGTCTTCTGGTGTAACTGAGGCTGTTTGGAAATGCTACTTGGTTGCAAACATTCCCTTTTTATATCCATGTGTTTCTCCCCTCCATAGTTTAATGAAAGGTTAGTGTGTAAGTGTTTATTTCCTGGAGAGAAATTTCCCTGTCCCCATGGACACTGGGTGCTAATTAAACTAGGCAGTTTTTCTCCCTCTTCCCTTAAAAACTTACAGTTTTCAGTTGGAGATGTAGGAGAATTTGAAAGTGTAGTTGCAGTCTTAGTTTTGGAGATCGTAGTGGAATCAGATAGAGCTGTAGCTGTTTCCAGCTCTTTAGTAGCATTAAGGTGGTTTGTCTTCTTTTCCTGGATGTCCTGAGTGTTTTCTGTGCTGCGATCTCTTGGAATTGATCCACTTTCAGCTTTTGATACTGTTATAGATAATAACTGAATCAAGCCGAATTAAATAGTAAAGTAGCAATTTTTATTTTTGCGACCGAAAATACAGTCTTGGGAAGCCACAAATGAAACAGGACAGCACCAAGCCCAGGATCGGTACCGGGTGGACATACACGCTGATCTGACCTCTATCGCATCAGATCCCCCTGTGTTCACACTGCCATCCTGGGGAGCCCAGCTTTTATACAGTTTTTCTGGTCTGAGGTGAGACTTTCCTTTGTTGCTGTTGCGGATTCTCATATTTAGATTAAATCCTTTTCCTGGTGCTGCCCTGGACAAAGGTCCTTCCTGTGCGCTGATGAAGGCCGTATCTGCTCCATATTGATGTGTAATTTTCCTTGAGAGTGCTGTTTCTTGCTTATGGGAACCTAGTGGAGGTGACCGGCTGTCTTATATGTGGTGCTTGACAAGTTATTTATTGATGATCTTTTCCCATCCGTTCGGAGCTAGGTCTGTTGATATGCTAATTACAGCCATTGTCTATGGTCCCGGGTGCTGGCAGTGTCTAAGAGGTTCTTTTATTTTATTTTATTTTATACAACCTTCTTATATTATATAAACACGAATTATAACAACATATATTACAATCCCTCCCCTTCTATATAACCAAATTAATTTGTGTTCCCTTCTCAATTTTCTTCAGATTCATCACTGCTATCCCATTCCTCCACTGACTCTTCTCGATAATCTATGTAAGGGCGTTTATTTTTCCCCATCTGCTCTTCAAATTTTGCAAGTGCCTCTACTGCACTAGTATCCACCTCCCCTTCTCCCAGTTTCAGTAATTTGGATGCCTTACCATTCGCTCTCCCAGATGCAAGTTTTGGGTCCATGGGCATATTGGTTACTTGCATGCCCTGCACTACTGAGTGTATTAACCTGATGAAACAAGGTATTAAGCATGGATGACTCCAGCTACTGAGCACAGGATAAAGAACACAATCTTCTTCCACCATGCTCCCGAGAATAACTGTTCCCACCAAGATGCCTGGAGAATGGAATTCCACTTTTGGACAGGGACATGTGCCACCCTTTTTATTTCTGTAGCAAGATCCCTTATAGTTTCTCCATAGTAATCAATCTCCACATTCGGATTCATTAAACTTCCCACAAACCCCTCCTTCCTCAGCTAACAAGTAGTCCAGGGCTATTCTATTTTGATATACAAAAGCTCGCATCTGGGACTGCTGTTTGGCTAATAATTCGAGAGCATCTGAAGTGTAATTGGACACAATTTCCACCACTGCATGCAGCCTTATTAGCCTATTTAGCAGGTACACCGGAGTCCGATAACCCCAACTCCCATCCTGTGCCCAGGCTGCAGGACCATAATACTCTATTATTCTCTCAGCTGGCTATTCTTCCCCGCCCCAAGTTTGGCTACCACCCACATCAGGGAGTATCTTTTTCAATTCTCTTTTTTTCCTTTTCAGTATCTTGTAGAGGGGTGCCCCCAACTCTGCCCAATGAGTTAGTTTGTCTACTAGTACTAACAAGAATTTATACCTCCCAACTTTTGGTAATTCAGAGAAATCCACTTGGATTCTTTCAAATGGACAATAGGCTATAGGGCGACTACCCCAAATTACCTGTCATGTCCTGGTTTTGTTAACCTTTTTGCATATCAGGCACCCCTGCACTTCCTGTTTAGCTAATTCATAAATCCCCTTACACCCGAAGAATCTCAGAAATTGTTCTGCCAGAGCCTGTGATCCCCAATGTGTTTGCAAATGTAGTTTCTTTAGAATTTTTCTGGTATAATCCTTAGATATTAATTCCCTCCCATCTGGTAATTTCCACTTACCTTCTTCTAATGTACTGCCTATCTTTTTGTATTCTTCAATCTCTTTTTGGGAGGGACAAGGGGGATATCCCTGAGTCCCGCTTTCCCCGAATTCTGGGGTACTTACCATTAGTAGTGTTGCACTTTTTGTTTCCTTATCTGCTAAATTGTTTCCTCTAATCCGAAATTGTATTCCTGTTTGATGTCCCTTCACATGCACGGCCAAGATTGCTTCTGGCTCTCGGACAGCCTCTAGGATTTGTTTTATTATTTCTCCATGGACCAGTCCCCGTCCCCGAGTATTTATTAGTCCTCTTTCTTCCCAAATTTTCCCAAAAGTATGAACCACCCCAAAGGCATATTTTGAGTCTGTAAATATCATTCCTGTCTTTCCTTTTAATCTTTTTAATGCCCGTAAAACTGCATACAATTCACACGCCTGAGCTGACCAACTCGCATTTAAGGGTCCTGATTCAACTACTTCTCCTGTTTTCCCATCTATAATTGCATATCCTGATTTTCTTTTTCCCTCTACCACTCTTGCTGAACCATCCACAAACCATTTCCCCCCCGCCTTGAGTTCTTCTTCCTCTAAGTCCGTTTGGATTTTTGTCTGTAATTCTACTATTTCAGCACACTTATGGGTTGGTCCCTCCGATGTTTCCCCACACAAAAATTGTGTTAGATTTACTGCAGTGGTTGTTCGTAGTTCTAAATCATGTGAATTTATTAGTATAGACTCATATTTTAACAGCCTAACATCCATGAGCCATTTATCCGCTTTTTGTTGCAATATACTCCTTACATCATGTGGAGTATACACCACCAGTGAGGCCCCAAATGTTACTTTCTTCACTTCTTCCACTAACAATGCTACTGCTACAATTGCTTGTAGGCAAGTGGGCCAACCCCTGCTTACCAGGTCCAGAAGCTTTGACACATACCCTACCAGCTTCTTAGCTCCTGCCCACTTCTGTGTTAAAACTCCGTAGGCAGTATGGTTATTAACATCCACAAACAACTGAAATGGCGTTTAAACATCTGGGAGGTTTAACACAGGAGCAGTTAGGAGAGTTTCTTTCACCTTCTCGAACTCCTCCTCATCTTGTTCTGTCCACTTTACCTTATCCATAGTCAATTTCTCATATAAGGACTTTATTTTTTCACTGTCTCCCTCAATCCACTGCCTGCAATAGCCCAGGAGTCCCAATAATTGCGTTACCTCCCTTTTTGTCCGTGGAGAGGGTAAAGATATAATCCCTGCTATCCTTTCTGGGTCCAGTTTCTTCCTTCCCTTTACTAACCAATGCCCCAAATATTTAACCTCTGGTTCAACAAACTGTAGCTTTGATTTAGAGACCTTTAATCCTTTTTCTCCCAAAAAATTTAGCAACTTTATGGAGGTTGTCCTGACGTCCTCTTCCTTTTGACCAGCCACCAGTAAATCATCTACATACTGTAGCAATTTAGTCCCTTCCCCCGGCACAAATTGGCTCAGCAGCTGTTCCAGGGCCTGACCAAACAGGTTGAGTGAGTCCACAAATCCCTGAGGCAAGGAGGTCCATCTGTATTGTTGCTTACAATTGGTGTCTGGGTCCTCCCATTGAAAGGCAAAATAGTCCCTACTGTCCTCAGCCAGCGGACAAGACCAAAATGCATCCTTTAAATCTATTACATTATACCAGGTGTCTTCTGGAGAAACTTTTTTTAATAGAGTATATGGGTTTGGGACTGTGTGAAACAAGGTTTTAGTTCTCATGTTTACTGCTCTAAGATCTTGGACTAACCTGTAGCTGCCATCAGCTTTTCAGACTGCTAGGATAGGAGTGTTATGTCTGGACATACAAGGTTCCAAAGTTCCTTTGTCTAGGAGGTCCTCTGTGACAGGTTTCAACCTCTTTCTTCCTTCCATAGGGATGGGGTACTGTTTGATTCTAATGGGCTCTTCTGGTTTATCCATTTCTATGTGTATTGGTTCCATTTCTAATTTCCCCACCTCTCCTTGCTTGTGCCAAACCTTTGAATCAATTCTTTTTTCATCTTCCATTATTTATAAACGCACCATAATCACAATCCACAATCCACGCACCTTCCACAATCAAGCTTATCTCTAACGATGCCATCAAATCCCTCCCCAATAAATTATAATTAGCTTCTTCTACTAATAGCAGATTGCCTAAACAAAACTTATTTTCCAATTCTATTTCAACATCTTTAATGACAGACACCTCAAAAGGTTCCCCTTTGCTCCAATAACCATCACAGTTTCCTTACTTATAACACATCCTGAAGGCAACTGCTGAACAGTGTTGTGCTCTGCGCCAGAGTCTACTAAAAATACCAAAATTATTTTCTGGGGTCCTATTCTTAGCTTTACCAGGGGCTCCCGGGATGTTCTGGACCCTAAGTGAAAGAGTCCCTGACACCTCTAATCCTCCTGAAACATCTTCTCGTCTTTTATTTGCTTTTTACAGTCCCTTTTGAAATGCCCCCTTTTCTTGCAGTAAAAGCACTCAGGCGCTTCTCCCTGGCCGGTCGCCTGTTTCTTCTGGGGAGGGCTTCATTTCTTCTGGGTCTACTGATTTGGCGCCGGTCTCGGGTTGCCTTGGGTCTGCTCCTGTTTCTGGGCTTTTCTCACGGCGGCCACGAATACTTTCGCGTTAGTCTTCTGTTGCTCTACATCCCTTTTCATATAAATCCTCTGGGCCTCCTTTAATAACTGCTGCAATCCCTTCTCCTGCCAACCCTCTATCTTCTCAAGCTTCCTCCATATATCCTCCCACAATTTTGCAACAAACTGAGTTTTCAGGAGGATTTCTCCTCTCGGGGAGTCAGGATCCGTCCCTGAATATATTTGGATACTTTTTTTCAATCTCTCCAGCCACTCAGTTGGGGACTCCTCCCTCTTCTGACATCCCCCAGCACTTTACTCAAGTTCTGCCCTTTCGGTACCGCCTCCCGCACACCTTGTATCACCATGCTCCTTAGCTCTACCATTCTTAGCCTGCCTTCTTCCGTCTGAGCGTCCCACAACGGTCGCATGCTGGGCCACCTCTGGTCCCCTCGTCCTCCCAGTGGGTTTCTGCGCTCCCAATCCTGAATCGCGGTTTGCCTAATAATTTCCCGTTCCTCGATACTAAACAATGACTTCAGTATGGCGTTAATATCATCATATGTGTATATGCTAGTCCCTAAAAATTCATCCAAGCAGTCAGCGACCCCTATTGGGTCATCGATCAAATTACCCATTTCCCTCTTAAAGGCTCTCACATCCCCGGTATTTATCGGTACATGCACAAAACCAGTAACTCCCGGGGCGATAGGTACCTCCCTTAAAGGGAGGATTTTACATCTGTCTTCTTCTTCCTCACTATCGTCATTACAAACCTTTCTCATTTTGTGCCTTGTCCTGCTGGCTGGTGGGGACCCGATTTTCCCAGCGGCAGGGATCGTTCCTTTGTGTTCAGGGGGAGGAGGAGGGGGAGGAGGGGGTGGTACCATGGGTGCCTGCTCCTGGAAGAGCGGGGTCCCAGGATTACCTGGGCTGGCACAGGTTGGCACGGGAAATCCATGGGTGCGGGAAAAGGTGCCAGAGCCGCAAGATGTTGGGGTGCGGAGAAAGGTGCCGAGGCAGGGAGAGGTTCAGGTGTGGGATTTAGGTATGGAGGTGGTAGATTATCGAGGGGTTCCCATACCTCACCTGGAGATGCAACATCCTTGCAAGTTTAGACCAGATATAACCCACTACTGGTGTGCTTCTATAATTTGGCATAATCTTTCTCCTCTTTTACCTGTGGGCATTTTTCGCTCATGTGGCTGATTAAGGTCAGGCAAACTCATCTCTCGAACGTACCGAAAACGGGCCAAATTACAGTAAATTCACGAATACAAGCCGCACTGGGTATAAGCCGCATCTCTGGGTGTTGGTAAATATTTCGTTTTTTGTCCATAAATAAGCCGCACCCGCACCCGAGTATAAGCCGCTCTGTCGTTCGCAGTGAGGACCCGCGTGCAACAAAGTTGCCAAATAGTAACCGAACCACGGTAGGGCGGGGTTTACTGGCTCGGCTTGGGCTGTGCAGGCTTGGCCCGCTCGGGGCTGCTGACGGGGCCAGGTAGCCCAGCCCGGCGCTGCCGCTCGGCGAGACCACTGGGGGCCAGTCACCGCTGCCACTGGGCTCGGTCACCACGGCCCGGCGCTGCCCCGTGGTGGCAGGCAGGGACGGAGCCCCCCCCGCTCCCGCGGCGGTGACGGTGGGCGGGGACAGAGCCCCCCGCCGCCTCCCCGAGCCGCAGCAGTGGCGGCTCGGGTCCCCCGCCACCTTCCAGAGCCGCGGCAATGGTGGCGCGGGGCCCCCCCCGTCTCTTTCCCGGGCTGTGGCAGAGGAGGGAAGGAAAGACCTCTCCGTCCTCTCTCCCCGCCCCCCGTGCTGCCTGCAGGCAGCCAGGCTCCACCCGCGGTGCAACAGAGTAGCAATTTGTAACAATCGCAAAATGCCAACTTTGCAGCTGCTCGGGTCGGCACTCTGGCAGGCACTTCTGAGGTTGTAAATGTCAGAAAATTATTCACATATCAGCCGTTCCTGTTTATTAGCCGCATTTCCAGTTTAGGAGCAAAATCTTAGTCAAATTGGTGCGGCTTGTATTCGTGAAATTACTGTACATGCTCCCTGATCTCCTTGCCCCCACAAACCTCCATGCAATAGTGAATCAACTTTTCCTTAGATTTATTTCTCCTATTGGGGTTCCCTTCCCAATGTTCTATCGTCCAACCCAGTGGGCTGTCTCTTGGGATCTTGGGCAACTTACCTTTTTTTATCTTTTTCAGTTTCTCCGGGGTTTTTTCCTGGGGTTTGCTCTTTTTCTGTCCCATTTCTTTTACAAATAAAAAATCCCAAGCTACCTTAGTATACCTTTTTACCGTGTTTCACGCCGGGACTTTCCAAATCTGAGAAGTATTGAACTGCAGTTTAAACTTTATTTATTTCAACTTTTCCAATCTCCTCACCTCACACAGAGAACCGTTCCATGGAGCTTTTCGAAAGGAGATGGGCTCTCTTTTCCTGGGCTTGAACTAGCCCCTGGACCGAGAGGTTTACCAGTTTTTCCAAATCCTAGGAAACGTACCTCCCTCCCGATTCCCCCGTGACCAACCCCCAAAACACCCTTAGTTTTAGGCTTGACACGTGAGAAAGAGTTCTTACATGTAACCTTCGCTTCCCCCTCAACCGACCACGTCCTTCACAGGATGGTAGAACTGTGATTTCGGGGTCTGGACTCGCTCCGTGATCAGATCACACCTCACCCACGCGCTCAGTCGCACCTCACTCAACCACGCAATACTTACGGTTCCTTTCCCTGCGTGGATTCTTTGTGCACTTTGAGTTTTATGAGTGAAACAAAGTTGCCGCAGTTATCTGAGAGCTCTGGGTCCGTCTTCCCCCTTTTCGATTGTGGCTTCTGGTTTTAGTTTGGGTTCCTGACTGGTTCTGGGGAGTTTCCTGATCCCGCCAGGTCGCTGAAATCAGCGAGGCGCCTCCTGGACAGAAAAGGGGGTTCCCCCGAACCCCAAATCAGGATCATGTTAGGGTCATCAGATTGTTATAGATAATAACCGAATCAAGCCGAATTAAATAGTAAAGCAGCAATTTTTATTTTTGCGACCGAAAATATGGTCTTGGGAAGTCACAAATGAAACGGGACAGCACCAAGTCCAGGATCGGTACCGGCTGGACATACACGCTGATCTGACCTCTATCGCATCAGATCCCCCTGTGTTCACACTGCCATCCCGGGGAGCCCAGCTTTTACACAGTTTTTCTGGCCTGAGGTGAGACTTTCCTTTGTTGCTGCTGCGGATTCTCATATTTAGATTAAATCCTTTTCCTGGTGCTGCCCTGGTCAAAGGTCCTTCCTGCATGCTGATGAGGGCTGTGTCTGCTCCATATTGATGTGTAATTTTCCTTGGGAGTGCTGTTTCTTGCTTACGGGAACCCAGTGGAGGTGATTGGTTGTCTGATATGTGACAAGAAGTTGACAAGTTATTTATCGATGATCTTTTCCCGTCCGTTGTCGAGATCGCTGAGCTAGGTCTATTGATATGCTAATTACAGTCGTTGTCTATGGTCCCGGGTGCTGGCAGTGTCTAAGAGGTTATTTTATTTTATTTTATTTTATTTTATTTTATTTTATTTTATTTTATACAACCTTCTTATATTATATAAACATGAATTATGACAACATATATTACAATACAAAGAAACAATTGCAGCAAAATTGGAGTTAGTGGTTTTTGGAGCTTCAGTATTTTCACTTCCTGGCTCCGGTGTGAGTGAGCCGCCATGAGGAACTTCCTTCTCTGGGTAGTTGTGGGCAGGGATTTCCAAGGTGACTCGGGGCAGAGCAATGCCTTCTTTCTTGGCTGATGACATGCCCTCCAGACGCTGGGCTGGAGCTGGGACCCCTCCCTCTTGAGGCAGGACTTGGGGAGAAGCCACACCCCTTCCAGGCTGGCTTGGGGATGGAGCCACGCCTCTCGAGGCAGGCTTAGTTTCGTCTTCCCTACCGGCTGGCACGAGGTCGGCACTATCTTGGGGTTTTTCTTTGTTCCCCTTTTTCCCCTGTTTTTCTCTTTGGGATGCTGCGGAGCGCTTCGATCCCTCTATTTTTCCAGCTGCTATAGTTTTACTGGTTTGTGGAGTCGCTGGTACAGCAGCAGGCTGTTCTACAATTACCGGGATTGTCTCTATAATTTTTTGAAATAACTTCGTATCAAAAAGGTTTCTTTTTCTCAGTTCAGCCGCTATTAGGAGATTGGTTACTTTTCTCCATGTCTTTCTTTTCACTCTGTACTTCCCATTTTATCTGTTTAATCAAATTTATAATTATTCTCCATAGTTTTAGCACTTTTACTGCCTTAGGATTATTTTTTAAAACTTCTTGTATTATTTCTTCCTCTTTTTCAGACCAATAGGCCATATCTAATGCTATCTCTGCGGCAATTCCTCTCCCTTTCCTTTTGTACATAATATTAAATCATAAAGTGATTTCCGAATAATCAGTTTCCCATTCTTCTAGAAATAACTTCCATACCTTAAACACCAGGTTGGATTCTGTAGAAAATGTTCCTCCCATCCTTTTGCTGTTTTTCCTTTTGCCATTTTTGCTGGCTCAAGGCCAACTTTTTCCTCAAGTCTCTCTGGACTTATCCTGGCTCCAGGCCAGTTTTCCTTCCCATCTCTTTGGATGTCTCTCTGGCTCTGGGCCAGCTGTTTTCCCTACCTGTTTTTTCCCTAGCTCAAGGCTAGATTCTCCCTGCTTCTTCTTTTGGGCAGATTTTCCCTAGTTTAAGGCTAGCCCATCTCTGTTCGGGACGGTTTGGCTTTGTCATAATCATGTAAGGTCACCACGTGTTACATTGAGAGCACATGCCCCCCGAGAGAAAGACACAGGCACTCTGTGATGCTTTTGACCAAAAGCCCTTTACTGTTTTAAACAACTCCTTTTATAACCTCCTGAATGTTTCTCTGCAGGCACTCTGACTGGTTTAAAGTTCAGCTGTCCAGCCTCCTTTCGACTAATTTTAGCTTCTGCAGTCAGGCAGAAATCCATCGGACCACCCCCCTGTGTTTTTCTAGATTTTTCCCCAGTGGGTTGTTTTCCACCTTAGTGCCTTTTCCATATATGGCTCAGTACAAGCCAGCTTGTACTGCCACATAGTGATAGTCAGACTACATTTTTCTGTAATCATTGACCCATGATAGATTTTAGCAAGGGATTAGCCAATTCAGATAATAGGTCTACAAACTAGAACTGCACAAATAATAGTCTTTATGTCGGGCATGCATTCCCAGAATTAGCACCAGACTGTAAACTCTTAGATCTCCTGAAATACAGCATACTGGTCTCCAGGGATCGCATGGAGAAGACTTCTTCAGAGAGGGACAATTTTCTGGCTTTCTTGATAGCTGAAGGGATTGTAGTAATATTTTCATGTTAATGAGAGAGAAGTGGGGGAAAAAATGGGTGGGAATACAATTAGCAGATTGTTGGAGAATGGTTTGAACAGCTCTTCATCTCAGGTTTCACCTTCTGAGATGCAGCTTCAGGTGTTACTCTAAGTTGCCTAAGTTGCCTACAGCTTCTACCTGTACTGGAGGTTCTTCTAGGGAAGTTCCTGAATTGAATGTACGGGGTTTTCAGTGTTGTTGAAGACCCCAAAGAACACATGGATTCAACTCATCAGACAGAATATACTAAGTACATCCATACCCCAGGCAAGTGCATTTGAATTTATTTCAAATTTATTGAATTTATTTCAAAGTGCAATAAATGTGTAAGATTTTCCTTCACTTTAACAACTGAGCAAGCCCACAGACAGGTATTTCTGAGGTCATTTCCATAAAGAGGGTGGATAAATGCTGGAATTAAGCTTCCAGTCTCAAAGTTCTTAAAATGTGGAGTATGTAGAAGCTCACACACAGTTAAGAGACACAGGAACTAGGTACGTGCAGCAACAATAAGCAGCTTGTGAAGGTGAAAACACTGTGGGGTTGGATTAGGAGTGTGATACTGGACCCTCTCATGAATCTGGGAACTCTGAAGCATATATAGAGCTTGAATATTTTTTTCTGCCAATCAGTGGTAAGTTTTATTTATTTTTGACTTTTTATGTGTTAGAGACCTTGGACTCTGCTTGAGAATACTGTGTCCTGAGCATCAGCTGTGGTTACCTTACTCTTGAAGGACTACTGTCTAGTGACAAGAAAGCTGAGTGTTGTTAGCTGATGATATGAAGGTTAGGGACTGACCTACAGATTCTGCAAACTTCACCTTTCAAATCCAGCCATAAAAGCAGACAGATGACACTTACCTGACAGATAATTTTGGGTACTTTATCCTAATCCAAACAATTAATTTGGATTCTGGATCACTCAGTTTTGTGACTTATGCTAATAAAATGTTCATATTATGTGAGAAATGAGTTGATGTATCCCTTCTTTAGACAAAATACAAATAATGTTAAGATCTTGTGGAATGAGTTTGCTGGTTTGATGGCATTCAGAGAAGTTATAAAATGGAAGCTGAGAGGAGCTTGAAGAAATCCCATATCTGAATAAATTGACGAGTACAAGATTCATTAACAGAAGCTAGATTGGAGGGGGGATGGAATAAAACAAACCTCATTGTTTCAACAATAGTTAAATCTGCACAACTTTATTTCTAGGTCAAATCCATAAAGTGAATGACAAAAAGATAAGCAGCCACTCATACTCAACATGTGCTTGACTAGAGCAGCTAAATTTTATGCCTTATAGTCTTACAGAAAATTCCTAAGTGTTCCTCTTTAGCATAAAAGAACAACAGGAAGAGTTCACATTTCTTGTCCAGGAACATTCAGAATCCATTTCACTTCTTTGAACAAAGCTTGACTCTTCTGCCCCACTGCCAGAGTGTGGGGATAATATGGCAAGTGCTTTCTTGAATGAAATGTGAGCAGAAAGACTGGTCTTGGATGAGCTAAGTGAGCTGATGCCCAGGTTGAAGCTCTCTAGAAATTGATCAGAACAATCCTCAGCCTTGTTTCTGACTATGAAATCATACAACAAACCACCCTGGAGATGATGATTGCTCCAGTGAAATCAGAATTTAATTAAACAAAGTCTAGATTTTTAGATACCTAAAAAAACAGAGTTGAAAAAATGGATTTATTAGAATCTACACTTTGGGGGCTGCTCAGGAAGAGAAAAGAATCCAGAACTGTGTATGATCACTTACATGACAATTTAAAGTCAGATGCTGTTGTGGAGAAGATAAGCTTTCCAAGGCAGAAATTTCTCCACAGATTTCCTTTGTCCTGACAGGCTCTGACTGACTGTTCTTTGTCCAGATGCTGATGTTTTCCAGGCACTGAAAACAGGCAGATGATGATATTTGCATATGAGGTAAAAAGAAGTGGAGCTACGACTTGCTCATCCTGCTTCTAGCTTCAGTCTTGTTCAGTCACATCAAGCATGGTGCTGGCAGAGAAAGAGCAAATACCAGGGGGATGCAGTAAGAGTCACAGACCTTTTCATCTTAAGGGCACCAAGGTAGAGGACTCCTGACCTCTCAAGGGTCACTTTATAAACCGCTTTCACCTTGCTTTTTTCAATAGTACGGCACCTGTTTTATAGGTACTTCATGAACATATGACCACTTTCATCGTGGTCCCATGTAAAGTACATTACTATGAGAGCGTAGGCCATATCTGGGGCCTCTTGGCTCCAAACCCATACCTTGCTTGTATAGACTTCATTTCAGGTCAGGAGTATTCTGGGGCCTGGGACTGATTTTGTTTCATGTCTTTGGAGACACAGAGAACACTGAGACTGCTTAACATATAATAAAATAAATAATAACCCTAAATGAATGGGAAACCCTGAACTATGAAATGAATAAAAACATTTTCAAAGGTGTCCTGATAATATTTCACAGGTTTCAAGCAGCATCTTGATTGCCCATGATCAAGGTCTGCTCTGTATGTCTTGGCATCTCTCACGCCAACACTTTGAAGTGCATCTGTGCTGAAGAAAACTTGCTGTGTTTGTTTGCTACTAATGCTGCTAATGCTGCTAATGTGTGGTCACAACAGCAGCATCCCCTTTCCAAGGACAAGAGCCCTTTGTCTGGCACACAGTCTGCCACAGTTAGCACAGGGGTGAGACCGAACCTCACCTTTTATCCCAATTTCACACGTTGGCTTCACAGTATTAATAAATTGGTTTCATTTGCCACACATTTGGCAGGAGAATTTTCTAATAACATTTTTATCCCCTTTGAGAACATGAATCACTCACATGCTGAGTATAAAATTACTTCCCTCCCTCTCCCTATTAAAGGCACCGCACGTTAGCAGGGGTCAGGCACGCAACCTTGCCAGTGGCAAAGTCACAACCAAAGGGCAGGGCTGGGAGGCACGGCTGCAAAGCTCACTGCTTTTCTTTCGTATGGATGGCGGATAACCTATTTAGCACCCAGAAT
The DNA here is from genome assembly GCF_009819885.2 of Catharus ustulatus. Taxonomy (NCBI): domain Eukaryota; kingdom Metazoa; phylum Chordata; class Aves; order Passeriformes; family Turdidae; genus Catharus; species Catharus ustulatus. The sequence continues at coordinate 28,795,123 of NC_046222.1, read as the reverse complement.
ATATGGTTTTCTCCAGCTGTCAATCCTACCTGGTTGGGATACAGATTGAGAAAACATGTGAGATGCACCGCACTGGCCACACGGCTGCTGCAAACAAGAGCTACATAAAATGTGTGCAGCAGATGTCTGCTGCTCCTGCCTTTGTGGAGACCACCAAAAGCTCCCACTGGGAGTCTCTCCACACCTCAGAAAATGATCCTTTCACAGCCAGAGACACCTTGGGAGCCATAGGGTTTTGCCTGAAAGCATGGAAGGGATCAGCAACAAACCAGAAATGGTAGCTTTCACACATTATATACCCATCTGACTTTGACTGCTGGTTTGAAAATGGAAAAAACACTCAATTTTTCTGATTTCAAAGTAATGTTTTTATAAGGAGATTTTGTTTAACAATTCACTTTAGATAGCAAGCAGGTCATGCTACTACAGCTAATTAAGTATTTGATTTGAGGAGCACTGCATTCTGAGAGTCTTTTTGTTCCAAGTGCACACCCCCAGTCAAAATGTGCTCCTTAAAAATAAAGACCTGTTCTCACATTACCTTTTCTCCCAAGTTCTTTGCAAAGTCTCCCTGTATGGATTGAGATGGAGGAAATACAAGTAAGAGAGATTCCAAGAACTAGCATGGACAGGGCGCTATGAACTAATCCATGCTGCTGGGTGGGATCACCAACACATTACAAGCATGCACATAACCTGCCTGAATCCCAGGCATATACTTCTGTGTTGTCACAGAGACCTGAGGGGTGTGCAGGGAAATCCTGTTCACACCTCTCTGGTTTTCTTCTCGAGATCTTGCAGGTTACATGCTGTGCTACCTAATGCAGTCAAGATTTAACTTGCAAAATCACAAGGAGTTTTGATGGCAATGTAATAGTGCTGCAATGAATCTTCAGGTTTGGCAGCAGCTGTTTTGGCATGTCCCTGAGCAATCTAGATGTTGGTTCTTCGTGCTACTGTTTGTTTCTTTTCTTTTTAATGAGAATTCATCTCTTATTTCTGAGTTGTTCATAGGGATATACACAGAGGAGTGATACAAGGTATAGTTACTTCAGGGATGATCTCATGCATCCCCTGTGTTACATGAGAACAACACTGTGACACAAAATGTCAGCGTATTTTTTCCAAATACACTATATGGTGCACCGAGTTTGTCCACAGTTCCTTTGGAACTGAATTTGGATCAGTTATGGGGGGTGAGATTTCATATCCAGCACAGCATGCAAACTGCTCCCTATCAATATATCCATATTCAAATACAGAAATGAAAGGTCAAACATAGTGAAGACCATGGGTAGGCAGTTGCTTGGTGAGCACCAGGTTTCCTGGGTTTTTCCCATTTTACCCTTCGAGGCAGGTTGTCCATTTTCTGGCTTCTGAGTCATTGGCAAGAAGAGCAGAGTGCCAAGATCCCAACAAAAACACAATCATATGAGGTATCTACACTCTTCTTCTACCAGCATGAAAATAGCAGCCAGAAGGAGAGCCTGCACCACAGCTGTCTGGGTTAGGTTTGATTGGTCAGATAAATCATATTGTATTGTTTCCATTCCTTTGGCTCAGGGAATGTGTAACACTTTAAAACTGAATACTTATGTATGAGAACTTTAAACTAGTTTACTTAAATGCACACATATGTATCTTTGACATTGACTTTTTACAGATTTTCTTGTCAATAAAAGTAAATTGCTTGACTGTTCACAGAAAGTTAACATGAACAGAATCAGAGTGAATTCCTATTTAAAAATTGTGTTTTAGCAAGAGACTGCCTTTGGTGGCAACTTTGTCAAAAGAAATTATAAAGTCTTTACGTGATTCCATGCCACCATGGCACTGAAGTAATTTCTCTGACCAAGTGCCCCGAACTTTATGGAATAGAAAAGCACATACTGAATACCTATTTCAGAGAGGAAAACTCACTGATTTATGGCAAGATGTGGAAATGGAATTGTCTCAGCTCTTCAGAGGACACAGACACTGTCCAGTTACTTCCCAACTGTGCAAATACTTTTGTTTCAGGGCTGACAACTCTATACCTTTTCACCACTCCTCAGGTCCTTCTTCAGGGTGATGGAGAAAGTTTTTCAGTGTACAGTAAAAAACCATACCTCACAGTCTTTCCCAACTCTGACACATCCTCAAAAAGCAATCACAGCTGGTCCACAGAAGGGGTCCCAGCACCTTCTGCCTACCCACCCCCTCCACACCACAAAGACATTAAAAGAACAGGGAAAGAGAATCAAAACCCTGAATGTTTAGGAGAATGTCTAGAACAAAAGGAGTGAAAGATAGGGGAGAATAGGTGGTGGTGGATTTTTTAAGACAATTATTTATCTTATAAGTGGTATAAGAGTACCGACTGATTAACTCAGGACAGAACATACGGTGTGTTTCTAGTTTCTCTCTCTTTGCTGTGAGTCCCAGTTACATGAAGTCCACATGGGAACTCCTCCAGTAGACTGAGCCCAAGGGCACCATCAGCTCCCCATCTTCCCAGTCCTCGCATTCCAGCTCAGTGTCACACTTTGTACTGCTAGCATCAAACACTGCTTAATCCATCCCACATGGATTAGTGGTGACAGGCAGCTTTGCTGGCTTCATCAGTACTGCCAGAGCACTGACTGGTAAAGGGACACAAGTAGGTGGGGGCTAATTCATTTTGAGACATTTAAGACCAATTATTTTTACCTGGACTCTCTCGGAGACCTGACTGATAAATGGAGTTGGATTTGTATTGTACAATTAGCTATTGTAAGGTAACCTCAGTCTTGATCTATCCTTGATCAACATGGTTGTTTCAGTCTCTGCTTCCCTTCATGTGTGAAGCAGCTGTCCTTGTTTTCTGAGGATTGGGGTGGAACTGACACAAGTAAAGGTCACCCTCCATCTGAGAAGAGAAAGTTCTGGTCCACAGTGAAGCATGGGGGATGGTTTCCATTTCGTCAGAGTTATGTAATCTCTAAATAAAAAATATTTCTGCTGTTCACTACAAGATCTTGTTGCTTAATGGTCCCTAGAAATGGCTGCCAGATTCCTGTACAAACATAGCATGCACAGTGTTTTAAAACCTACATAAATTGGAAGTTCTTTAAATTGTAAATTGAAAACATTTTATAGATGAGAATCAGTTCTTCCAACTGAAAACAGGAGTGCCTGATTTTCAGAGGTGCTGGATTCCAGCTGAGGCCAAAGGCAACTGCTTTTGGTTTTGAAAATTAAGTTTGCACTATTAACAGTACATGTTAATAAATGGCATTCCAGGTGCAGTTGAAAGACACAGAAGTAAAGTAGAGTGACATAGGATAAACGTAGAACAAAAACATGACAAAAATGGAAGCAGTCAAGCCTTTAAAGAAAAGCACCATTTCTTGCTTCATATTTCATAACTCCTAGTCCATAATACAACTGATCCATGCTGCAAAAACAGAACTCAAAAGCTAAGGTTTTCCAATTTAAATATGTATGTTCAAGAGCCAGTGACAAAAACTTAATTTCTACCCAGGATAAAGTAAGTGCACTCTTGCTTATTTTAGACAATATAATAATTAATTAGGCATTTTTCCTCTATTCTTATATATGTAAAAATGTCCTAATGTTCAACAAAATTTCATTAGCTTCCAGCTAATGAAACTTAAGTTTCATTTTGTGCATACAAACATCCAGCACTCATGGATAACCAGCATCTGTTAAGGTATCTAAACTTATAAACCTACAGAATTGTGAGTATATATTTCTGTGTAGAATCAGTTATGTGCATTGCATTGTATGTATAAATTACGTATTCATAATACTGTGTATCATTCTGTTTGTCTACAGGAAAACACAAGATGTTTAGGGAAAAAAACAAAAGCAAAAGGACATCTGTCAAAGAACGCAGCAATCTGCTATTTCTAAAAAATGCTTTAATATGCCTCTAGCCACACTGCCAAAATTATTTTTTCCTAGGCCTAAGCCATCGACCAATGACAGTAAGAACTGCAGACCTGCATGTGTGTAGATTTTCTATTCTGTAAGCACCATTCTTTGCTGAGGGTTCATTGGTAGAAGGCAAAACAGCAAAGTCTGTTTCCTCTTCTGCAGTAACAAAGACAACTAAGCTAACTGGAGTTGACTAAGGTTTGCAAGGAAAAGCCCACAGCTAACTAGAAATACAGTAATTTCCTGATTACAAGCCGCACTGACTATAAGCCGCATCTCCGGGTGTCGGCAACATTTTGTTCTTTGTCCATAAATTAGCCACACCTGATTATAAGCCCTGTTGTTTGCAGTGAGGACCCGCATGCGACGAAGTTGCCAAGTAGTAACAGAATCACAGGATCGCGGGGTTTACTGGCTCGGCTTGAGCCGTGCGGGCTCGGCCTGCTCAGGGCTGCCGACGGGGCCGGGTGGCCCAGCTCGGCGGGGCCGTTCGGGGCCGGTCGCCGCTGCCGCCGGGCTCACTTGCCCCGGCCTGGCGCTGCCCCGCAGTGGCAGGCGGGGATGGAGCCTGCCGGCACCCACAGCAGCGGCGGCAGGAGGAGAAGGAGCCCCCCTACTCCCACAGCGGCGGCGGCAGGCAGGAGGGGAAGGAACCCCTCCGCTCCCGCGGCGGCAGGCAGGAGGGGAAGGAGCCCTCCCGCTCCTGTGGCAGCAGGTGGGGGCGGAGCCTGCCTGCTCCGGCAGCAGCAGGCAGGGACAGAAGCCCCCCGCTTCCCCCTGGGCCGCAAAGATGGTAGCACGGAGCCCCCACCTCCCCCTCGAGACGCGGGGATGGCAGCACGGAGCCCCCCGCCTCCGCCCTGGGCTGCGGGGATGGCAGCACGGAGCCCCCCACCTTCCTCCCCCACCCCGCGCTGCCAGCACAGAGCCCGCCTGCATCCGCCGCGCAACAGAGTAGCCAATTTGTAACAATCACACAATGCCGGGTTTTACTGGCAAGTGCTCAGCTCTGTACCTCAGCTGCACTTCCAGGGTTGGAAATTTCAGAAAATTTTTCACATATTAGCCACTCCTGAGTGTAAGCCACATTTCCGGGGTGGGAGCAAAATTTTAGATAAAATGGTGCGGCTTATAATCGTGAAATTACCGTAATGATGGATGCAAGCTTTCACTGCATCCATTGTGCCTGACTGTCACTTGCTTTGTAGGGAAAACATAAACAGCAAAAAAAATCTGTTCCTAGAATACAGCTGACACAAACAGATGCAACCACAGGCTCTGAAGAAAAGGGGCTCCAAGGTGCTGAGCAAAACCAGGATCAAAAGTTAACACGGTGGCCAAACAGGCCATGGTAGTACTTTGAGCAAGGGTAGAAGAAATAAAATAGAACACAAGGGAGTGTCCTTGAAAGGGACTAAATAGGATCTGAATTAGAGATCAAACATAACTGATTTATAGTCATTTGCACAAGATCAAAAAATTTTCACCTCCAAGTCCGAGACAGGTTTGTATCTGTGCCTGCATTTATTAAAGAGATTATTTTCACTCCTTGATGTCAGCATCTTCCCTGTGCACGGATGTCATGTCCAAGATTTCCTCACACAGAATTTTGAGCCAGATACAGTAGATCTCTGTAGCATGGAACCTTTTCCAATCACACATGAACACCCCCTGCACTGTGTATCCTTTCTTTCTGCAGCTACTGGACACTCCTCGGATGTGCCATCAATCTACAAAGTACCAGCAAACTACCAAGTATGAACTACAATGCCTCTCTTGAAAGAAAGCAGAACTAAAGGAATCTAAAGATTATAAAACTGCCATAACTTGGGATTCAAATACCCTGCTTCTTCCCATAAGAAAAATCTTTCATCTTACTTTTCTGACCATCCCAATGGGCACATAGACATCTACTGTAGATATTTCACATACATAAATTACAGCATAGCACATGTATGTTGATTTTATTTCTCACACCTTTAGAAACAGTCCCCTGACTTCCAGAATTCTGTTGTCACAAATTGAAAGCCACTGTGATAAAGACACTACACTTCATGGGGAAAGTTGAGAAAAGCAGTGGATTAAAGATAGAGAAATTTAAAACGTGATAGAGAAATTTAAAACGTTCCAGTGTGATAGTCATGTAATAGACTGTTAATCATCTAGTTTGCTTTTAAATCAAGCTTTGTTTCTATGTTTGTGCTCTTATTCAAATAGGAATTAGCTTGGGACATCCCAGTTATATGTCAGCCCACAGGTAAAAGTCTACGGTCAAACTACTCCCTTTTCAGGCACGGAAGGCCATTAGAGTGCTGACAACTCTGCCAAATACTTGTAATATATTTTGCTCTGCTAGACATAAAGCTCAACAAGACTAGATGATAAAATTCTTGGGGGCTGTTTTGGTCTTCCTATACTTAGCCCTGTAAGTTTGTGTGCACCTACAAGCACCCTGAAGGTGCTCCATATGCACCCTCACAGAGAGATGCACTTTTTCAACCCCTTGAGATGAGACTTTCTCAGCAGCTAAGATGTAGCCAGGAAAGCCTTTTCCTTGCAGTACCATCCCATCATTGGTATCCACCACACACATATTGAACCCCTCACCGTCTTTATTCCTATTTACTGGGAGAGCCACATTAGGGAAGACCACACTAGGGAGAACAGGTTCTATTTAAAGGAGCTTTACTGGAGGAAGAGAAGCATGTGGATCTCCAAAACAGATTACAAAGACAGTAAACATAGCAGCGTAGAGGGAAATTTCCACAGTCTTTAGACAGTTGTACAGCTGTCATTAATGAAAAGGAGAGGAAATATTTCCAAAATTAAAATATCCCTAGATCTGCCCTGTACATTAGAGAGGCAGGAGATCTAAGCATCAGGTTTTAATGAGATAGGGCCTGAAAAGAATTCCATATATGTTAGGTGATGTAAGAAGCATTCTGTGACAGAACAGAAAGTGTTGCAACCATGCCTCACTGCATGAATCAAATTACAGGAAAAAGAGCCAGAATCCAAACACGGAAGATACCTCATCATTAAAAACTATTAAAACAAAACTTGTACTATTGCACACAGTCTTGCATTGGCAATCAAAAAGTGGACTGAATCATCTGATTCTTGGGTTCTTATTCATATGCATGTGTCTTGGCAGAGACAGCATATTCATAGAGATTGAATCTGAAAGGGCACCTTCATTGTCTCTTTGTAGCATCCCTAAAGCAATTTTTACTAACCAAGAGATCAGTGTGATTCATTTGTCCATGCTGCTGATATGATGTTTGTGAAGCAAATAAAAAACTTCTGACAAGATCGATCTGGCATTGCTTTGCTGCAAAAACTCCTGATGGAGCTGATGTTGTTCAATCTGGAGAAGAGAAGGCTCCAGGGATATCTTATAGCATCTTCCAGTACTTGAAGGGGCTACAAGAGAGCTGAAGGACTTTTTAGAAAGGCATGGAGTGACAGAACAAGAGGAAACAGCTTCAAACTGCAAGACAGTTGGTTTAAATTAGATACTGCAAAAAAACTCTGTACTGTGAGGTTGATGAAACACTGGAACAGGTTGGCCAGACAAGCTGTGGATATCCCACCCCTAGAAGTGTTCAAGGCCAGGTTGGATGGGGTTCTGAGCAACCTGGTCTAGTAGGAAGTGTTCCTGCCCATGGCGGGGGTTTGAAATGATATGATCTTAAAGGTCCCTTCCAACGCTAACCATTCCTGTCCCAGCCTGCATCCTTTGGTTTAATGGACTCAAAATTAGATAACTCATCTTAAAAAACCTGTGGAGAGTAGACCTTGTGGGGACAAAAGAAACAATTCATGCTATTTAAACATGCACATTTTCCATCTCAATTCTGACAAAGGATGAAGAATACACTTCCAGTGAGGACTTATCAAGAAAAGTTGTTCTTGATGGCTAAAAGCATAGGTAACAGTACTGCTTGCGACAGATACAAGTCCCCAGTGTGGTCTTAAATCCAAATGGACATGCTAGAGGATCCGTACTAGGAATCAAAAGCATTAAAGCCATGACCCCAGCACGAATAATGGTTGCTCAGTGTCGCAGCATCCCTGCATATAACTGTCAATAGATCTGCCTTACTGTCACTTACAGAAAGGACTCTCATTTCTCCTAAAGCACAATATTAGAGATGGCCAATCAGAGACCTAATGAGCAGTGACAGCGTCAGGGAATGGAAGATGGCAATAGGGCTGAACACAGCACAGGGATATGTTTCTCTTTCAGACAGACCCTGTTCACTGACCCCCTGTAGCCACCCAGGGATCACCTTCAGCATCTGACCCAGACTTCCAGCCTTCACCCAGGTCTCAGAGGGAAGGCTGAACACCAATCCCTGTGTTGCTGCCACATGTCTGATAGATGTGCTGCTGGGTATCACTGAGATCCCGGCAATCGTGTTCCCAGGGGGGCAGCCAGGCTTCCAGCACCAGCGAGGTGAAAAGCAGCTGCCATTCGTCCCAGCAGCAGCCGGAGAAGCCACAGCAATGTGTGAAGAGTGCCAGCAGTGAGAAGTGCCTCGGGGAAAAGAGGGAAAGAAACGACGTCACTGTAATGGAACCCTTCCCTGCCTGACTGTCCGTCTGTCTGTCAGCAAGGACTTCTGAGTCAATAAATACCAGTCAAAATGCACAATTCTGTCTGACCTGCAGTCCTCCCTTCATCTCTGGAGAAAATAAACATGAGCTCTGGGTGCTGAGCTCCTCTGTTTTCTTCAGAGCCTCCATTATACTTGTGTTTGCAACATTTCAGCCAGCAACACTGGGCAAGGTTCACTCGTACTCCCAGGAACCTGGAGGAACTGCCTCGTTATGAGATTACTCTTCACTGCAAAATAAACAGTTCTTTACAGATACCCTCTCAGGGGTGTTCCCTTACAGATGTCCAGGAGTCAGGAGGGGTCAAGATAGGAGGGATTTGACATGGTGTATAAATCCCCTCGGTGCAAGCTGCAGTCCCTAGAACAATGCCATTCACTGTCCAAAGCATCCACAGAAACAGTAGCTGCCTCTGGAAAGCCTAAAGGAGGCACACTGTCTCACACCTCAGCCTAGAGCAGCACCTTACATGTCTGCAGGCATCTCAAAATCAGATGCAGAAGGGAGCTCCTGATCACTCATGTCTCAACCGAAACACCAGTTGCCATATTCCAGTTTTCCCTCTTCCTAGGGGATATCCTGGGTTTGGGATTCTCTTATTCCACATCTTTCTTGTCCTTGCTATTAGTTAATGTTCAGTGTAGTTGTCAAACTACTGATTCAAAAACAGAAGGCTCAGCATCTCTTATGTTTGCTCTTTGTTTGAGGAGGAATGATGGGACAGAAATGTGTTTGTTTCTCAGTTTGCAAGCAGAAGCAGCAGCCTGCCATTTCATAGTTGGCTTGCCCATTAAAGGAAGTGAGGTGTACTTCACCTGTGGGCTTCACAGTTACCTGCTTACAATGGAGTGATTCAAATGCTTTCTGCACTATGTTCCCCGTACTCCAGACTGAACCCTGGTGCTGATAGGTCCCTTTGGGCCTATTGTCCAGGACTATGATGCTACTTGCCACTAGCCTCATCCCGCTCCCAATTTCCAATTCCAGAATTTCTGTACCCTCTCTTTGACACTGTAAGAACACCAAGGAAAGGACTATTTTACATACAGCAGCAACATATATTATTGTATATATACCTGGAAAACACCTGATACATCAAGACACTCCATCAGCAATTCAAACAGAAAAGAAAAAGATTTAAAGGTATTTTAATCTAGCAAGGAAGATGCAGGGTTATTTGCTACTTTGGATTTAAAGGAAGAGATATTATTACTGTCAATTTTTTACAACAGAGAACAGACGGGATATTCTTCAGCAAAACCAGAGTATATAAATGTTCTATCAGGTTTCAGGTCTCTTGTCTCCTGAGCGATTGGGTCATTCTGAAAGCCAAAGCTGGTTGACAGTTTGCAGAAGTTGCTTTCTGTTTTTTAACCAAGAGCACTGTTGCTAAAAATGCAAACCTGTAAGCCTGAGAACCCCTCCAAACACCACAACCCTGAGTCTGAGCAGGTAGGAAAGCGAGCCATGCTTCCCCTAATGTTAGACAAAAGACTGGCCCAAGAAGACACAAGGGTGGAGAATTCATCTCACAGGTGATGTGCACAACGATGTGTGGCAAAAGGTGTTCAACAGAAATGTCTCAGAGGAAAAGGCAGAACAGCAATCCTGTATGGTGTGAGCTGGTCTGGGGACACAGCCTGCTCTGCTGCAACTCACACACTCTGTTTCTCAAGCTCTGCAGCCCATGGACAACTAACTTACTGTAAACCATGCTCTAGAAATTGTAGTTTTGATTTTAAAGAAACTTCTGACTGTTGCAGTTATGTAAATAACTGTGAGAATCTGAACCAGGGGCAAATCATTGCAGCAATGCAGAGCTGCCTTGGAACTGGAAACAACAGTTCTCGCATCACCTTCTGGAAGCATTGACACATTTATTCCACAACAGTGGAATCTAGTTCATTCCCCTAACTCATAAACACAGCATTTTACCAATAACTGTAGTCAGGTACCAAACATGAGTTTCTGGTCAGTTTGCAAACCAAATGCATGCAAAGCCAGGGCAAAACAGGTCACAGGTCTTTGAGGCAAAGGAAGCGGTTGGCACATGGCAGCAGCAAGGCTGAGGACTGTGATTTGATACACTGCTTAAGCCATCTACAAATTAACTCCTTCCCAGGAGTCCAGGCACGTACCAGAAAAAAAAGAGTTCTGGCCTATGCTTCTTGAAACAATACTTCACAAAACAAGGCCCTGACAATGGAGATAGATTGCCTGGAGACATTGTGAGGCCAAGAAAAAATAAAAGCTTTTATAAAAGAATGGTTGAAAATATTCATTGCCATATTGTGGTGATGACTATTTTCAGCAGATATGGGCCACAGCTGCACATTTTTGTGTGAAGAAAGGAAGACAAGAATGAAAGGATTTTTTCATATCATTACCATTTGGTCCCGTCTCCTTGCAGAATACACAGAATCTGGCTTTGCAAAGGATGCATTCTTTCGAATCCCTATGGCTTGAAGCCAGAGCTAAGGTAAACAGTTGTTAATTAATTTCATTTAAGCCATTCATGAGATGAAGATCCTAACTCACTTTGCAGCAGTGAGTTCCTCATCTACAGGCTATACCAGGTCAATTTACTGTAAGAGAAATAATATGTTGAGAAACTATTAATGTTGCAAGGAATGTCAAGGATCATCAGTAATAAGCCTGACCTTATTTCAGCTCTATCTGTGCGCTACCTTACCATGTTCAATTACATAACCACACAACAATTTTCCATTGGATCTCTATTGAAGATCCTGTGTATTCAAGGTCTTCCTCTATACTCCTTGTTCAATTGGTACCTCATGTCTTACACTGCTTATCATCCAAAAACTCCTCTGAATCCTGAATCATTACTTTTCTAGTTCTAGTTTTGAGTGTTTTTTCCCTCTGATATTTAATTTATGAAATTCCAATGTGTGGGTATTCCTGTTCTGTTTCTGGAGACAATTATCAGGGTTCATGCCTCTCCCTCATCATGCTTGCAGTCCTGCCTGTAAGCCCTCTACCCTTTTCTTAGAACGTCAGGATATTGAGTTCAGCAGCTTTTTTGTCTCAATACTTTAATCCACAGTACTTCAGTCCCAGGTCCCTCTCTTTTGCTGCCTTGTCAGGAAAGTTTCTTCTCTTCTTCCATGGTCTGCCAGACAAACACTGAAACCAACAGTGGAGGGAGTAGCATTGTTCATCTCCCTTGCCTTGAGACAGCAGGGCACAACATGTATACCCTACTTCTCCACTGGGAGAGAAGACTGCCATCCACCTCTGGGGTTGAGAACAGACAGAAATCCTTCAGAGAACATGCATTTCTAATGTCTTTGTGTGAAGTGGGACTTCCTGAGTAACAACTTGACTAAATGTGGGAAAATTTTTGTGGAAATGGGTAAGAACACATTCCTGACGTCAGAGGGACCTGCCACACCATCTGCTGATCAAAAGACAACTCTTTCATCCAAATTTGGTAGGGATTATTAATTGTTACTGGCATTCCTTTCAGGTTTTTTTAGTATATATGAGAATAGTCTCCCAAAGGTTTTCTGAAAACTCAGTTATTTTTGTCCATTTTTCGCAGAAGGGGGAAAAGAAGGATGCAAGATACAGAGATTAATCCCTGATATGGGAAATTTCACTGTAGTTATTTCAAGTGTAGCAAAGTCCAAAAAAAAGGTGTGCCACAATGATGTGGCATAAATTTTCAACATGTATTATTACAAACATTTCCTTATATGTTGGTAATAAAAATTAGTTTTCAGGACTATGACTATTAAATTCAATACAATACTCTGGTTGGTTCTCATCTGGATTAAAAGTTATGCTAAGATCTTACAAATCCTAATTCAAAAACTCATTAGTAACCTTTCCTACATTGTATTGAAAAATTTTGGTTCAATCTGAGCAACTTCTTCAACTCCATTCCCACAGCCAACCCACAGACATCATAATGTAGAGTTTTACTTTCCTGAATACAAGACATGGATGAAAACAGAGGATTGCAGCAGGGTGCCCAACAAAGACAAGCCAGGGAATCATTAAGGACTTCAAATTACGAGCCTTCCTCTTTTTCTGCCAGCAGCCCATCTACATTCCTAAATCACACAGCCATTCACCTTCAACCCTTTGTGCCCACCCTAACACACCTTGGATTCTATTTGGGGCGGACATTTGTTCATAGCCCGTACTATGCAGGTTACATGGAAAATAGTCTGGAGAACAACACAAAACCATTTCTCATGCTAAAGAGCGCAGAAGCAGAAGCAGACCAGCAAAATTCTTACATCCCTCATTCTGGTGACACTGTGGTCAGGGTGATCTCCAGCTCAGTTTTTTATCAGTCTTAGCATCAGAGTACTGATTAGAAAATTGAATTGCCTTCTCTCCACAAAGGCCAGAGAAGAAGGCAATTTTTCTGGTTTTGGTGAGGTGCTTTGAAAGGGGATCCCCATGAACACTAGTAAAGGAGGCAGCACTTCTGCTGCTTCAGTGGTACTTGTTTTGTGGACAAACAATTTACTTCAGTTTCCAATGCTGTCAATCTGGAACACCTCATCACCACCAAATTAGTAAGAATCTCTTTAAAAAGTGAATAAAAAACATGTAAAAAGCGCTAAGTAGCCAGTTGTCTGGTGCTTGAAGGCCAAGACTGGATGCTAGTGAGGGAGCAGGGAGTCTCTTTCTCACCTAGGTAATGATTATACTAGCCCCATAAGGACATAGTTAAATCAAGTATTAAGAAGACTGCACTTAAGAGGGGGAAAATATGTCAATCACACTTCGCCTTTGACAAAAGGAAATTCCTTGAAACTGAGAATGGGGAGAGAGCAGGAGGGAGAGTGTCTCGTCATGTGGGTGGCCAGGAAACTGGAGGCCAGAAAAATACGAGCAAGAGAAAGAGACGGTGGGGGTGGGGGGGAACCTACCAGACTGAATTCTAATCCAAATGCTGTGAGGCGTTCACACCAGGCCTTGTGAGAATATTAACAAGGTTACAGGAGAGGGGCCTTTAGCCTCAGGAATTATTAGTGAATATGGAATTATATTTGCGCAAACACAACCAGATGCAAGCAGCTAAATGCTCTGCAGATGTGAAAGGAGACAGAGTGTGTTCCAAATGGGCAGCAGCTTCATGTGTTTTAGCCCTCCATCATGATGCCTGGCCGCCTGTCAGAGAGGGCTGCTTTTCTGAAATGGCAAAGGAGTGGGAGGGACAGACGCTTTTTTATCAGAAATTTGAACATGGGTACATTTTAGGGTTAACTCTTTCCCCCCAACATTAGCATTTCTTGGTTGACTGACTATCATGCTGAAGATTACATCCTGACTACATTCTTTTATATCTCTGTGCCTTAGGTTAATTTCCTGCAAGTTTCCATTTTTTCTCCCATTTTTTCTAAAATCTCCCTCTGTTTCTTTCCCTGTTCTTCTTCACTGTTTGCCCTCTCTGATTTTAGTGTCTAACTCCACCATGGCCTGAACAGTTAGCCTGTATGCACAATACAGCAGGCTGTTTCCATTAGAATGAGAAATTGGTAACAAGAGCCAGGTATTTCTTTGAAGTAATCTTGCTTTACTACAAAAAAGTCCCACTTCTTGAAATAATAGTAAGATTGAACAAGAATCTGTTGCTTTGCTCATGATCCCAGATCTGCTTGCTGTCAGGGTTCAGGTCAAAAAACTCCTTTCCTTGGCTTTCTTTCAAGACCATTGTGTATTAATTTCTTGTATCATGATTTTTGGGTTTGCTCCCTTCCTGCTTCTTCCTGCTTTCCATTGTTTCAATCACTCTAATCGATACTCCGACCCTGCATTCAATGCTTATGTTGGGGCAGTGGACTCCATTGTTTAAGCCATTCCTAAACACTCTCTTAGTCAGTATGGAAGGTAACCAGCACACCTAGCACCCTAAGTGGGACTTACGGTGATTCAAAACCAAAAATCTGCCTTTCAACTCCCAAAGTCACATTAACAAGTGTACAGTACCAGTAACTAACTGTCTCTGTTGAGAAGGCGGGTTCTTCATTCTAGATCAATCACTGCTTTCGACGTATAGTAATTTCATGATTATAAGCTGGACTTCCGGGTGTCGGCAATGTTTCGTTCTTCATCCATATATAAGCCACACCGGATTATAAGATGCACTTTCGTTCGCAGCGAGGATCCACGGGTAACAAAGTAATGAATTAGTAAAGGAATCGCGAGATCACGGGGTTTACTGGCTCAGCTCGGGGTTGGGCAGGCTCGGCCCTGCTCAGGGCTGCTGATGGGGCCAGGTGGCCCAGCTTGGTGCTGTTGCTCGGCGGGGCCACTTGTGGTCAGCCGGGCAGTGCTGCCACTGCCGCTTGGTGGAGCCATGCTGCCGCTGCCACCACCACTCGTCGGAGCCATCTGGTGCCGTCGCCGCTGCTCAGCAGAGCCGTGCTGCCACCACTTCCGGGCTCGCTCGCCCCGGCCCATCACCTGCACCACCGTCACCAGGCTCGCCCAGCCTGGCGCTGCCGCATGGTGCCGGTGGGAGCCCACTCCCCCGTCACACAACAGAGTAACCAATTTGTAACAATCGCGCGATCGTGGGTTTTACTGACAGGTGCTCAATTCGCGAGCTCAGCTTGGCACCGCAGCTCGCATTTCTGGGTTGGGAAATTTCCGAACTTTGTTCATATATTGGCCATTCCTGAGTGTAAGCCGTACTTCTGGGTTGGGACCAAAATTTTAGTCAAAATGGTGCGGCTTATAATCGTGAAATTACTATAATTATTGTCCCCTCTCTGCAGACCAGAGAGCATATGCTAAATCTTTACAGATCAATTTCATCAACTGAATTACAAGGACACCGAAATGGCCATAGGCATAATCATAAAGTGTCCCTCTGTGGCAGGGTTAAGACTTCTGCCCAAGAAGAAATTTTCTTCAATGAAGAATGATGGCTGCAAATGACTGTTCATCCTATGGAACTGTAAATGTACAAGAATGGAGATCTCTTTACAAGAGATTTTAACAGATTACAGTTTGAATTGGTTGAAATGCTGTGATTTTAATTACCTGAACAATGTGAATTCCTGCTAAGAGAGGTCTTGCCAATTTATTTCCCTGACTCACAATGCTTGTTTTCAAAAGTAATCACAACATTCCTACTGTGTGGCTTGTGCAAAATTTTTCATCTTTTAAAATATTTTCTCTCACTAAATGCATGTTTCAGAGGCAGTAAAATATTCTAGAGTTAGAATTTTCAGAGTTAGGAATGCTTTATTGATGATTCCTTACTCTCCATGAAAAAAAACTACAGTAAATTCACGAATACAAGCCGCACTGAGTATAAGCCGCATCTCTGGGTGTTGGCAAATATTTCGTTTTTTTTCCATAAATAAGCCGCACCTGAATATAAGCCGCTCTGTCATTCGCAGTGAGGACCCACGTGCAACAAAGTTGCCAAATAGTAACAGAACAGCGGCAGGGTGGGGTTTACTGGCTCAGTTAAGGCTGTGCAGTCCCGGTCCGCTAGGGGCTGCTGACAGGGCCAGGTAGCCCAGCCCGGCGCTGCCACTCGGCGGGGCCACTGGGCCCGGTCACCACGGCCCGGCACTGCCCTGTGGTGGCAGGCAGGGACGGAGCCCCCCGCTGCCTCCCCGAGCCGCAGTAGGGGTAGCCCGGGTCCCCCGCCACCTCCCAGAGCCGCAGCAGTGGCGGCCCGGGTCCCCTGCTGCCTCCCCAAGCCACGGCAGGGGCGGTCCGGGTCCCCCACCACCTCCCAGAGCCGCGGCAGGGGCGGTCCGGGTCCCCCCTCTCCTCCCCGAGCCGCGGCAATGGCGGCGCGGGGCCCCCCCGTCTCTCCCCTGGGCTGTGGTAGAGGAGGGAAGGAGAGAGCTCTCCCGCCTCTCTCCCCGCCCCCCGTGCTGCCTGCAGGCAGCCAGGCTCCACCCGCAGTGCAACAGAGTAGCAATTTGTAACAATCGCAAAATGCCGACTTTGCAGTAGCTTGGCTCGGCACTCTGGTTGGCACTTCTGAGGTTGTAAATGTCAGAAAATTATTCACATATTAGCCGCTCCTGAGTATTAGCCGCATTTCCGGTTTAGGAGCAAAATCTTAGTCAAATTGGTGCGGCTTGTATTCGTGAAATTACTGTATGTACTCTCCTTAGCAGAACAATGAGTACGGTTTGATTACACATTTTACATTAACTTGAAACTCATATTTGAATACATTGACTTACTTAGAGATTGAAAATGAACCTTTCTATATAGACCTTTCTATATCTCTGATCTTGTAAAAAAATAATACTTATTCCATAGAGCCAAGAGTTTATGATGAAGAAGGCTGCCCAACAAAAAGGGAGGGTGGAAAAATCTAGTCTTTTCAGAAACAAAATGCTTACTATTCTGTGACAAAAATTGCTGCCTATTTAAACTGTCAAATAAGATTTTTGTACACTTAGTTTTTAAGGGGTAATAAAGGCAAGCAAATGAGAAAGCGGCAAAAAGAACTTCAACCTTCCCTACAAAACTGGCTAAGAGCCCTGCTAGCTCACACAGAAGTAGAACTCGTTGTAACAAAATCTTGCACAAAGGCTTTATTTCACTTGCTTCTTGTAAATTAAGCTGGTTTGGCTTGGATATTTTTCCTGTTGCATGTCATCTCATTTTCCCTCAGGCAGGGCCAAGAGGTTCTTTGGTGGACCACTGCCTCCCCTCAGTGTGGCTGCTGCTCCCCAGTCCTTGGTGTGGGCCTCAGCTGGTGGTCATGTTGAGAAGGCTTTTCCCCATTGTTCCCAACGGGGTCTGTGTTTTATGATGCCTCATAGTATAGGCAGCCACTATCTCCCCCGAGGGCAATGGCAGTTTCTGTTTCATGGAGAACAATGGATGATGGTGGCCAGTCCAAAAGGGAACAACTCTGCATGGGGGGAAATATAACAACAACAAAACAACTTTTAGTTACAAAAACCAACAGCAAGTATGGCCATTCATATGAAGCCTCTGGGAGGAAAGCACCTATTGCGCCAGGTCCTCTTTACTAGCTAGCTGAGAGGAAGGTGGGAGGCACCATGCTTGTCTTCTACACCAAAGAGGAAACCAGGAGCCCTCCCCTGGAGGAGTGATGAAGAGGAAAGTGGGCATGTGCACTCCCTGAGTCTAGGGCACAAGATAAGAAGGTGGCAGAGCAGGGAGGTTTTGCTGTCACCCCCAGCAAACCAGGTGCCCTTGGCAGCTGGTCACTCCACCAGAACTAAGAACCAGTTTGGCATACAAAGGGAGAAGGATCAGGAGATCGGGGGAATTCCTCATATTTGCAGGATAAAGCCAAGATAATGGAATGCAAACAAGGGGGTATGAAGAATAATTGATGGTGGGGGGTGACAAATCAGGAGGAATTTGGAGTGCAGAAAGCAAAAGGTGCTAGAATCTGTTTCTGCAGCCTTTCATTGATCTGATGAAACAAAGCAGCTGCATACACAGTCTAAGTGTCCCATAAACCATAGGTGGTTTGCGTTCCCCAGATGGGAACACAATAGTCAGAGCAGAGCCACAAAAATGCATATAAAGGTAAAATAAAAAACAGAACAACTTTGAAAAACTTTTTCAAGGAATGTTATTAAATAATCACATGCAAGTGATCTTTTACAGGTAATTATAACAACTCTGTGTTTTACATTCTTCATTCTTTCTAGAAATAACACTTGGCTGTGCCATCACAAAATTTTTTTGAAAAGAATTTGTTTTCGTACTTCATGATAGAATTATTTTTAGATTAACATAAAATAAGCAGTAAAGTGTATATTGCACGGTACATTAACTGGATGTTAAATCATTACCAGTTCAACAGGTGTTAAGCCCCTGATCTCATTTTAGCAATTAGCGTTTTTATTAACCACAAGGAAGAAAATAGGATAGTGCTGCTAATAAAATTTGCAGATGATATGCAGCTTGGTGGAATGATAAAATGCATTGAGCTAGTTATACACAGCTGGATTGTTTGGTAGGAAAGGGAACTCATTCAAGCAACAAGTCTGAACACACATAAATGGGAAGGTCCTACACCTGGAAATTAAAATACCTTTCACCCTTACAAATTGTGGGACTGTAGAAAACACTGACACTGAAATTGATAGAGATTAGATAAAAAAATTTGAGCTCAGTTTGGTGCAGCAGCTAACCCTATCCTCAAATACATAAAAGCTATTTATTGTTCTATCAGTCTGTGCATCATCTGCAAACTTTCTTGGTAAAGCTTCTAATTTTATTTTTTTTTAGCAAATGATTCAGTAGAAGCAGATGAACAATAATGGGAATAGCAATAGTATTGCAGCACATTTTGGTGCTTACCCTGAACACAAGAGCTTGAAAAGCTGAAAAGATTAAGGAGTCGCAATTGCAATTTAAAATGTGTAAAGTCTATTTTACAACAGTTTGGGTGGAAAAAGAAGTCCATGCGGTTTCTTTAAGAAGTAAAAATAAAAACATTCTTTGATTATAAGGAGAGATGATTTCTTAAACTAAAATGTGTTTTAGCTTCAAAGGCAATGAGGTTACACAATCTAAAACTGGAAAGTAAAATTAGACTAATTTATACTGGAAATGGGGTATACTTAATAGAGACTGGAACTATTTATAAAAATAAAAAATAGGGTTTACACCAATGTCTTCACGTAAGCGTCTGGTGCCTAATGACCCCAAATTTAAATGCAAATTAGATGAGCAAATCACTCTGTACCCTACTCTCACATCTTAAGGATCCTTTTTCCAACAAGCAGGATGAAGGATTCACTTCCTTATACTTTCTAGATTGTCTTCTGAGTATCTTGGACAGTCATTTAAGTCACAGGCAGATATTCACACTATAATATATCCTCTAGAGAGAGAGATGTCATATTCATTGCCACTGTAAACAGCCAACTGTGAGTTCCTTACTAAATTGAACAACCAGAGTTACAAAGCACAGGTTCAGACTGTGAATTCCTACCTATTTTTGAATTTTCCAAATCTATTTGCTTACGAAAATTTTCTAACAAGCAAGTTCTTAACTTTACCAAGTTTGTTTTGAAACTTTAAAGCATTACATTTTTTTCATTTTTTTCCTATTAATTCTAGTATTAATATCTTGAGTATTTAATATGTTCACAGATATGGAAATATCACCATTGGTTGTGTATACAGGAAGGAGATTTGACAGATGAGGGAAATTACAGTAATTTCACGAATACAAGCCGCACCCTTTTGACTAAGATTTTGCTCCCAAACCGGAAATGCGGCTTATACTCAGGAGCGGCTAATATGTGAATAATTTTCTGACATTTACAACCTCAGAAGTGCCAGTCAGGGTGCCGAGCCGAGCAGCTGCCAGTAAAAGCCAGCATTTTGCGACTGTTACAAATTGTTACTCTGTTGCACCACGGGTGGAGCCTGGCTCCCCGCAGGCAGCATGGGGGGCTGGGAGAGAGGCGGGCGAGCTCTCTCCTTCCCTCCTCTGCCGCAGCCCGGGGGAGAGATGGGGGGACCCCGTGCCGCCATTGCCGCGGCTTGGGGAGGCGGCGGGGGCCCCATGCTGCCATTGCCGCAGCTCGGGGAGGCGGTGGGGGCCCTGTGCCACCATCGCCACGGTTCGGGGAGGAGGCGGGGGGCTCCGTCCCTGCCTGCCACCATGGGGCAGCGCCGGGCCAGGGCGAGCGAGTCCAGAGGCGGCGGCTGGCCCCGAGCGGCCCTGCCAAGCAGCCCCACCAAGCTAGGCACCTGGCCCCATCGGCAGCCCCGAGCGGGCCAAGCCTGCACAGCCTGAGCTGAGCCAGTAAACCCTGCCATGCCACGGTTCTGTTACTAATTGGCAACTTTGTTGCATGCAGGTCCTCGCTGCGAACAACAGAGCGGCTTATACTCAGGTGCAGCTTATTTATGGACAAAGAACGAAATATTTGCCAACACCCAGAGATGCAGTTTATACTCAGTGTGGCTTGTATTCGTGAAATTACTGTATTAGGAGACAGAAGACCATCCTTACTAATAATGTCAACCAAAGTAAAACTGTTACTTGAAGATGTGCTTCCACTTTGGAAAGGAAAAATCACTGCTACATACCAGAAAAAGCCTCCTTACTGCCCGAGACAATTACAAATTAATAACCAGCCCAGATGGTTTCACAAATTTTTTCCAGTTTTGCAAGCAACAGATCTCTGGGTTCAATGGGGTGAGGGACTACATTAATCTAGTGCAATATATTTTGGGTGATATTTGCACTGATACATATTAGTATATTGAAGTTTTAAAAGGAAGGCATTTATGTAGGAGATAGGAAGGTCTCAGGACAGCTTCTAAACAAATAAATTTCCTCCTTTCCAAGGTTAAATTCCTGTAAGAACACCAAAAATATGAGAAAGTACTGTATATCTGGCCCCAAGTAACTCTTACAGTAATTTCACAATTATAAGCCGCACTAAGTATAAGCCACACTTCTGGGTTTCAGCAACTTTTTGGTTTTTTGTCCATATATAAGCCGCACCTGATTATAAGCCGCATGTTACAATACAGAGTGTGATAAAAGGTATCTGTTCTATCACCATCTGTTGAGGGTGGGGACAGTGATCCTTATCTCAATGGCAGATATTTTACTAATGGGCCATCCATTGAAACCAGGTTGGGCATTGTTCTTTATCTTTTCACAACCCATCCTTCCTCCAGGGAGTCATTGTCTGCTAATGGCCCATTGAGTCCCACTGTGGGACTGATAAAATTACTTCATCCCATTGAAAGTTGCTCCAGCCAGGGGGAAGAGCCCAACATTTCTTACCAAGATAAAAACAGAGGTTTTGGGACACTAAGAGAGCCCCTTTCTCCACTGGACTCCAGTGGAAAACCGGATTTCTCCACATCACCACTGGACCTCCAGAGGGAAACTGCACCTTGTACAGGAGCACTGCTCCAACTAAGCCACATCTGTCACAGGAGGAT
This sequence comes from Catharus ustulatus, assembly GCF_009819885.2. Classification (NCBI taxonomy): domain Eukaryota; kingdom Metazoa; phylum Chordata; class Aves; order Passeriformes; family Turdidae; genus Catharus; species Catharus ustulatus. The sequence continues at coordinate 28,773,664 of NC_046222.1, read as the reverse complement.
ACAGCCACCATGGAATGGGACTGCTACCAACACCCTGCCTGACGGGTGTCAGGTTGTACTCTGACTTTGTCAGGGTTTGGAGTTTGTTTCTTTGTAGTACTGTATTTCTATTTTAATTTCCCTAGAAAAGAACTGTTATTCCTAATTTCCATATTTTTGCCTGAAAGCCCCTTGATTTCCAAATTATAGTAATTTGGAGAGAGGGGGTTTACATTCTCCATTTCAAAGAGAAGTTCCTGCATTTCTCAGCAGACACCTGTCCTCCAAACTAAAACAGTAACTTTTTGTTCTTTGTCCATATATAAGCCTCACCTGATTATAAGCTGCACTTTGGGTTCAGACCAAAATTTTAGTCAAAATGGTGCGGCTTATAATCGTGAAATTACTGTACATCTTTTCTCTCCATTTCCAGCCTTGTGTTATTTAAAAGGAGACAGATAAGGATGATAAATCAGCATCAATTTTTTCTTTGTGAAGTCTATTGACACTGTAGTTTTGGGGTTTTTTTCTGTGGATTTCATTTTACTTACATGGGATAAATATGTCCATTCACAATTTCTAATGACACTCCCTAAGAACACTTATCTGGACAGCAATATTTGCATATAAAACACAGTTTCAGATACAAAAGACAGGAGTTATTAAAAGTATTGCTTATGTTACACCCAAAAGTTAAGCATTTTAAAGATATAGAGTAAAATAGGTCTCTGATGGGAACAATTGAAAGTCTCCTCAGACATCCAGGCTGTATTATTGACTGGAAATAATAGCAGAAATGGGTTTTCTATTTACTGTAGTAAAGCAACCTTGTCTATAAACTCCTTATTGCTGCAAACCAAAGGTGTATGTCTGGGGAGGGCAAGCTTTTCCCCTTTGATGTTCTAGGACATGGAAATACAATCTTTTTTCAGAACCAGATGTTTGCAATAGAAAACTTTCACTCCACTCTCTTCTGTTTTTAATCTGCTCATGACAGGGAAACACAGATTCAAAATGAATGTAAAGAACACAGTCACCATAACTGATGATAATACAAAAGAACATGTAGGAAAGCTTTCTTTTCCCCAACATGTTATAGGGAGAAAAGGTTTACAGACTTCAGAAGGTTCTAGGTGTTTTTATTTCTCAGTGGCTACCAACACAGTGTTTTTCCATTAACTTTAGAGGATATAGCTCTCAGCAACGCTTTGATACTACCAACAGTTTCAGCATAGAAGAGACTGTATCTCTTCCGGCTCTCTGCCACATCTTCAGCACTTCCAACGGACTACCCTGCTAAAGCTTCACTGAACAGACAGATGTATAAAAATGGCCAAAAGATTCTTCCATAGCACGTGTAAATCACAAAATTAAACAGGTAAGAGTAATTGATTCACCCTCTTCAGCCAGTCTTGCTGCTAACCTCTAGGCTCTCAAGAATTTTGAAGATGTGTTTTTTAAACTACACCAACCTACACATCTCAAGTGAAGTTCTTTATGATAGTGTGAAGGGTTTGACTAGGCTCTTTCCTGTGCTGTTTGGTTGCCTTTTCAAACTTTTCCACTCACTCTTCTTCACAACACAATCTCCCTGGTCTCCCTTCTCTGCCTCCTCCAGTTTGCCTAAATCCCCTTTCCTTGCTCTTTCATTCAAGTAGTACTTTGCTAATGACAACCTTCACTTGAAAAAAAACAGTATTTGCATATTACTTTCTGAAAATTCATTTACCACTCTGTGTGTCATGCACTCTTTGATCTGTGTTAACATTTTTTTTTAACTGGGAGCTATTTGGAGTAGGGGCTGTCATCTGGTGTGTGCTTGAGTAATGCACAGCACAAAGGTATGTTATTTTAGACAGTATCTGAGAAATGATGTAGCAAACAATAAAAACAATTACAGTTATAATTACCCTCCCACAAGCTACATTAAAATACACGATCACTCAGAAATTGAGAAATCACAGCATCAAACCTGTGATGTGATTTAATTAACTTCTCTCTCTTCTGTATAAATACAATGATACTGTCTCTAGCTATATCATAGTATACTACTTTCTCTGCAAAGGTCTTTCTCCATTGAGTATTGCTGATTTTTTTCAAATATTTTTTTAATCCAAAATGGTGTCCAAATCTTTCTTACCATAGGATTTCCTGCCATATCCCTTCATTGAGTAGAAAGTTACTAATTTCCTTCTACATTTTTCGCTACTTTTATCAGAGGATGTGAATGATTCAAGAATATTAGTGAAATTATTTTGACAATGCTGACTTAAATAGCTGTTACTCTATCTTAAAGACAGGATTGCAAATAGATTAAGTATAAAACAAATCTTACATGTTAAATTAATAAACAGGTTCTAATATTTTAGACTGTTTTATGTTTTTAGTATATGGTACATAGGAAGCACAGTCACAAAAATAATTGCTTTTAGCTAGGAGCGCGCAGAATTTCTGATATTTTTTCAGGTGAGGAACAAAAAATATTTTAGTGTGCGTTATTTTTCACAATGGCAAGGAATAAAGCCAGGTTTTCAAAATTTATTCAGCTTCTTGAACAATTCTTCTGCTTTACACTTTGCTGCCAAAACCCAAGCTTCTAATTTCTATGTTAGGCAAGACAAGAAAGCTGTATATAAAAACTCTCTATACATCCCTAACTGATCCCCAGAACCCTGTTCACATCACAAAATGATATATGCTCCTATGCAAAGCACCGTCTCTTGTAGGCTTCATGAAAATAAAACTCTTGTGGGTTGTAGCCCAGCTACAGAGGTCTTCCTATCTGGAAAAAAAAGACTTTTTGTTCTGCTTCTAGGACTTCCTTCCTCTTCACTAATTACTTAACTGTGCATGTGCCTAGTTTTTTCTTAAATAATTTTAGAGCTATCATGTGTCGTTTTTTCCCTGACTTTGCAGTATCTCTTTTTAAGCATGGAAACCTGAAGTGGACTTACCAGTTTCTGACAGGTACCCCAGTACTAAAAACTTGAGTATATGAGCTACAGGACAGCATTAGCAAATACATCTACTTCATCTCTAGATCTCCTGCAAAATCACCATGTCCCACAGGACACACACTGATCTGAATAATTTGGTTTAAAACTCTCATTTCTATGTCCATAGTCAGTTTGGTGGTATTAAAAACAGCAAATTGCAGTAGTGATATTTTGACTGAGTTCTGGTTTATCAAATTTTCTAATCTGGGCTCCGTAGCAAATTCCTCACATCTCAGTAGTCATGAATAATGTGCATTGGAATAATAAGGGTACGGGGAAAGTGTGTAGGAGTAATTCATGAAAGAGGCCAGAGGTGCTTTGGGAGCAGCAGGAGATTTCAGAGGACAATAAGTATTAGCAGTGAATCCTCCTCTCCTAACTTCGCTCTCTCAGGATGCAATCTTGTGTGTCCTGGGGTGACGTTATGGTGGCCTGTATCCCCAATCGTGTGTCCTGTTTAAGCAAAAGTTTGTTTAGTCTACTTATCAGTTGGCTCCCCTCCCCCATGTCTGTGCTTGGGAGGCTAGCTCTGCTGGCTCGGCTTTGGCTGCTTGCTGCTGGCTGCTTGCTGCTTTGCTGCCGCCGCATGCCGCTCGCTTCTGCTAGCTTTAGTTTGTTTTTGCTTATTAGTTAGGCAGTCCAATCTCTTTCTGTGGACTGTTTTTTGTTCTTTTCTCTTTTTCTTTTCTGTATACTCTTTAAACCTGTTTGGACCGGACTTGGATCACCGAGGGACACCAGGAACCCTGCAAAGCTGAGACCTGCAGCAGTCATCCTGCCCGGAAACTAACGCTACCTACAGGAGAGACTTTCCTGAGCTTGTCACCCTCCTACACCGGTGAAAAAGTTTTTGTTTGTCATCAGGGGTTGTTAATTTACCTCTCTCGTGTTGGGAGTGTTTTGTTTAATTAATAAACAGGTTTTTTCCACTTTTATTCCTCTGAGGAAGTTCTTTCCCGAACCCAGTGGTGGGGGAGGAGTCTTGGGGGGTTGGTTTGTTTGGTTTTTTTTAAATTTGCCCTAAACTAGGACAAATTTTTGGCGCCCAACTTTGTGGGCAAGAGAAAGTGGAAAAAACTTCGTTCTAATAATGTTGTTTGAATTTATAATGTCTCTGGGGGTGGAGGCTTGCATGTATTTTTGCTCTTTAGGGTTTTTTGAGGTCTTAATACCTCTATGGTCCTTGGGTTTATTTTCTCACCCAGAAATAGCTCCAGTGTTTTCCCTAGTACGCAGTTTCTGCAGCAGGGGGGCAATGACCAGAATATCCATTGGGCTGGGCTTAGTTGTAATGGCTTGTAGGAGGTTTATAAAGATGCTGGAGTCTGTTCCAGGAATGTATGGTTCATGGTTATGGTTATGTGCCCAGTTTGTTAGAGGAGAAGCAGGGGATGAGGCTTTTCAGCCTTTGTTTTCCTTCGTCTCCCCTGAATTTTTTACATTCCTATTAGAGTATGTTCAGTTTCCCTTGACTGCTAAAGAGACCATCTTTCTGCTGTTTAATGTAGTAACCTTGCTTTATACAGTATGCAGCTTCTATAGGATAAGAGCTGAGATTTCTAGAGGGGCTGATGGGACTCCTGATTTAGGATTAGAGCAAAGTGTGAGGAATCCTGAGTGGTGTGGGAAATGGGAACATATAGGCCAAATCTTGAAGGAATTTTCAGATCCTATAGTCTGGGACTTTCCCCCTGAACAAAATCAGAACCCAGATGAGGTGGCAAAACACCTTAAAGAGAAATGCCATGATAACTCCAAGGAGGAAAAGATCATTGCAGTGAGCTGGTCCCTGGCATATGCTTATCGCACTCTGCTAGATACTGTAGGCAGCAGGCAGAGGAAAGGGGACAGGGAGATAAATCAGCCACTATCCCAGTCACTCAGGCTGCAGCCAACATCCCAGGCTCAAGGCCAGCAGCTAAACCAGACAGTAAGCCTCAACCAATGGCTGTTGCTACTAGCACGAGAAGTGGGAAATCCACAGACAAGACCAATCGACCAGTGGATGATGATGATGAGGATGCAGGAGAAGGACCCTCAGCGCCCCCTGACATAAAACCAGGAGTCAAAGCAACTGGTACAAGATCAGAGGCCAATATTGAATCCTTTTCCCTAAAGGACCTCCGTGGTCTAAGAAAGGATTACACTCGACGACCTGATGAGTCTATAATTAGTTGGTTGGTCCGTCTTTGGGATGCTGCAGGCGAGACTACAATTCTGGACGGCACTGAAGCGAGGCATTTGGGATCCCTGTCACATGATCCTGTCATCGATCAAGGAATGATGAGGGGGACTAACCCTCACAGCCTCTGGGCACGGGTCCTGGACAGTGTAGCACAAAGATACCTGTGTGCAGACGATCTCTATATGCAGCAGACGCAGTGGAAGACTATAGAACAAGGGATCCAACGCCTGAGAGAAATGGCAGTGGCAGAGATTATCTTCTCAGATGACATAACAACTAGGAATCCAGACTTGGTACCATGTACATCTGTGATGTGGCAAAAACTTGTGCGACTTGGGTCACATGAATACGCTTCTGCTTTGGCAATAATGAAGAGGGATGAGAGGGATGAGACCGTGCTCGATATGGCAAAGAAGCTCCGAGCATATGCAGATGCTGTACATGGTCCAACACATGCCAGAATCGCAGCTGTGGAAACACGTCTGCAGAAATTAGAAGACAAGATAGAGGAGAATCATAAGAGACTCAGGGATGAGATTAAGGAGGACCTTCTCCAAATCTCGGCTGCACCAATTAGAGGCCCTGGTATCCAACGCAGACGTTCCCCCGATGGGGAGAGAAGGTACACCCCACGGGCTGAGCTGTGGTTCTTCCTGCGTGATTGTGGAGAAAACATGAGGAGATGGGATGGAAAATCTACTGCTGCTCTGGCACAACGAGTGCATGAATTGAAGGAAGGCAAGACTCAAAGAGGAAATTCCACCAAAAGGAGAGCAGCTCCAGTTGCCCGTAGCCGAATTGCCAAGTATGATGATGATGATGACATATCCGATCCCCTTGAAGGAACCTCCAAAACATGTGCCCAAGGAAAGAAGGATAAACAGGCTTAGAGGGGCCCTGCCTCTAGCCAGGGTGAGGTGAGGGAGAATCGTGTTTTCTGGACTGTGTGGATCCGTTGGCCTGGCACATCGGAACCACAAAGGTATAAAGCTTTAGTTGATACTGGTGCACAATGCACATTAGTCCCATCAAGATATGTGGGGGCAGAATCCGTCTCTATTGCTGGCGTGACAGGTGGATCCCAGGACTTTACTTTGGTGGAAGCTGAAGTGAGTCTGACTGGAAAGGAATGGAAAAAACACCCCATTGTGACTGGCCCAGAGGCCCCATGCATTTTAGGCATAGATTACCTCCGAAGGGGGTATTTTAAAGACCCAAAAGGATTCAGGTGGGCATTTGGGATAGCAGCTGTGATGACAGAGGGCATCCAGCAATTGAACACCTTACCTGGACTGTCTGAGAACCCAACTACAGTAGGACTTCTGAAGGGAGAAGAGCAAAAGGTACCAATTGCCACTTCCACAGTGCATCGCCGACAATATAGAACAACTCGAGATGCTGTAGTTCCCATCCATAAGATGATCCGAGAGCTGGAGAGCCAAGGGGTGGTCAGCAAAACCCACTCACCCTTCAATAGCCCCATCTGGCCTGTGCGTAAATCTGAAGGGGAATGGAGATTAACAGTAGGTTATCGAGCGTTGAATGAAGTGACTCCACCACTTAGTGCTGCTGTGCCGGACATGCTGGAACTGCAGTACGAGCTGGAATCCAAGGCAGCAAAGTGGTACGCCACTATTGATATTGCCAATGCATTTTTCTCCATTCCCCTGGCAGCAGAGTGCAGGCCTCAGTTTGCCTTTACATGGAGGGGTGTGCAGTACACCTGGAATCGTCTGCCCCAGGGGTGGAAGCACAGTCCCACCATCTGTCATGGACTGATCCAGGCTGCACTAGAGAAGGGTGAGGCTCCAGAACATCTACAATATATTGATGACATCATTGTGTGGGGGAGCACAGCAGCAGAAGTGTTTGAGAAAGGAGAGAAAATCATCCGAATCCTCCTGGAAGCCGGCTTTGCCATCAAGAAGAGTAAAGTTAAGGGACCTGCTCGGGAGATCCAGTTCCTGGGAGTGAAGTGGCAAGATGGGCGGCGTCAGATTCCTACTGATGTCATCGACAAAATCACAGCTACGTCCCCACCAACCAATAAGAAGGAGATACAAGCTTTCTTAGGTGCTATAGGTTTTTGGAGGATGCACATTCCTGAGTACAGTCAGATTGTGCGTCCTCTTTACATGGTTACCCGCAAGAAGAATGATTTCCATTGGGGCCCTGAGCAGCAACAAGCTTTTGCCCAGATAAAGCAAGAAATTGCTCATGCCGTAGCCCTTGGCCCAGTCAGGACAGGACCAGATGTAAAGAATGTGCTCTACTCTGCAGCTGGGAGCCCTGGTTTGTTCTGGAGCCTGTGGCAGAAGGCGCCTGATGAGACTCCAGGCCGACCTCTGGGATTCTGGAGTCGGAGCTACCGGGGGTCAGAAGGTAACTACACCCCAACAGAGAAGGAAATCTTGGCCGCCTATGAAGGAGTCCAAGCTGCCTCAGAGGTGATCGGCACAGAAACACAACTCCTCCTGGCACCCCGACTACCAGTGCTGGGGTGGATGTTCAGAGGAAAGGTTCCCTCCACCCACCATGCCACCAGTGCTACATGGAGCAAGTGGATTGCCCTTATCACACAGCGCGCCCGGATTGGAAAACTGAATCGCCCTGGGATTTTGGAAGTAATTACAAATTGGCCCGAAGGTGAAAGTTTTGGTGTCACAGATGAGGAACAAGAACCAGTGACACGGGCTGAAGAAGCTCCGCCATATAACCAACTGCCAGCAGAGGAAACTCGTTACGCTTTATTCACCGATGGTTCCTGTCGCATCGTAGGGATGAATCGGAGGTGGAAAGCAGCCGTATGGAGCCCCACACAACGGGTCGCAGAGGCCACTGAAGGAGAGGGTGGATCAAGTCAATTTGCTGAACTCAAAGCCATTCAGCTTGCCCTAGACATTGCAGAAAGAGAGAAGTGGCCAAAGCTTTATCTGTACACTGATTCCTGGATGGTAGCCAATGCTTTGTGGGGATGGCTGGAGAGATGGAAAGAGACGAACTGGCAGCGTAGAGGAAAACCAATTTGGGCTGCTGAAGAATGGAAAGACATCGCTACCCGGTTAGAGAAACTACCTGTGAAGGTTCGCCATGTAGATGCCCATGTCCCCAGAAGTAGAGCTAATGAAGAGCAGCAAAACAATCAGAAGGTAGATCAGGCTGCAAAGATAGGGGTGTCAAAGATAGACCTTGATTGGGACCACAAGGGAGAATTGTTCTTGGCACGATGGGCCCATGATGCCTCAGGCCACCAGGGTAGAGATGCCACCTATAAGTGGGCACGAGACCGAGGGGTGGATCTAACCATGGACAGTATCACTCAGGTTATCCATGACTGTGATACATGCGCTGCCATCAAACAGGCCAAGCGGGTGAAGCCCCTCTGGTATGGGGGGTGTTGGTCCAAGTACAAGTATGGGGAGGCCTGGCAGATTGACTACATCACACTGCCTCAGACCCACCAAGGCAAGCGCTACGTGCTGACCATGGTGGAAGCCACCACGGGATGGTTGGAGACCTACCCTGTGCCCCACGCCACTGCTCGGAACACCATCCTGGGCCTTGAGAAACAGGTCCTTTGGAGGCATGGTACCCCTGAGAGAATTGAGTCTGACAATGGGACTCATTTCAAGAACAGTCTCATAAACAGCTGGGCTAGGGAACATGGCATCGAGTGGGTGTACCACATCCCTTACCATGCACCAGCTGCAGGTAAAGTGGAGAGGTACAATGGATTGTTAAAAACTACTTTAAAAGCATTGGGTGGGGGCTCTTTTAAAAGCTGGGAGCAACATTTAGCAAAGGCCACCTGGTTAGTTAACACTCGAGGCTCCACTAACCGAGCAGGTCCTGCCCAGTCTGAGTCCCTTCATATAATAGAGGGAGATAAAGTCCCAGTGGCCCATGTCAGAGGTTTGTTAGGAAAGACAGTATGGATAAATTCTGCCTCAAGTACAGACAAACCCATTCGTGGGATTGTTTTTGCTCAAGGACCAGGTTGTACGTGGTGGGTAATGCAGAGAGATGGAACAACACGGTGTGTACCTCAGGGAGATCTGGTTGTGGGGTGACACAAAATACTAGATCACACAGGCATGAGATGGAAGTATTTAATTGATGAAGTTTTACATGGTGTTTAGTAGTGGACTCACGATATGGAGATAAGGGGTGGAATGTCCTGGGGTGACGTTATGGTGGCCTGTATCCCCAATCGTGTGTCCTGTTTAAGCAAAAGTTTGTTTAGTCTACTTATCAGTTGGCTCCCCTCCCCCATGTCTGTGCTTGGGAGGCTAGCTCTGCTGGCTCGGTTTGGCTGCTTGCTGCTGGTTGCTTGCTGCTTTGCTGCTTTGCTGCCGCCGCATGCCGCTCGCTTCTGCTAGCTTTAGTTTGTTTTTGCTTATTAGTTAGGCAGTCCAATCTCTTTCTGTGGACTGTTCTTTGTTCTTTTCCCTTTTTCTTTTCTGTATACTCTTTAAACCTGTTTGGACCGGACTTGGATCACCGAGGGACACCGGGAACCCTGCAAAGCTGAGACCTGCAGCAGTCATCCTGCCCGGAAACTAACGCTACCTACAGGAGAGACTTTCCTGAGCTTGTCACCCTCCTACACCGGTGAAAAAGTTTTTGTTTGTCATCAGGGGTTGTTAATTTACCTCTCTCGTGTTGGGAGTGTTTTGTTTAATTAATAAACAGGTTTTTTCCACTTTTATTCCTCTGAGGAAGTTCTTTCCCGAACCCAGTGGTGGGGGAGGAGTCTTGGGGGGTTGGTTTGTTCGGTTTTTTTTAAATTTGCCCTAAACTAGGACATTGTGTCATCTTCTCTGGAATTCTCAAGCCAACCTCTTTGTCATCTCACCTGCCTTACACAATCACATCACTCTCCCTCTTCTGCCTGCACCAAGAACATCCCTTGCTTATTCTTCTGCACCTGCTAGATGTCTGTCATAGCAGTAGGCTCTTCTTGTGTTAAAGAGCTGTTGCAAATATTGATTTTTTTTTTCTCAGCTTAAATTTGGGTTAAATAAAGACTTATAAGTAATAACACAGGGTCAGTTCTGGTTAAAGAAAAAAAAATCCTACTTTAATTCAACTTTTTACTTCCATTTCCAATTTGATTTAAAAACACATTTTGGTTTAATAGATTTCTATTATCTGTATGATTATGATATTTTTAGTGTTATTTACAAGTCTGTCACTATTTGTGTCAACAGCACATTTCAACATAAATTATTCACAATCTATTTCCAGCAGCAGTATTGAGCAGGAGAAAGTACAAGTCACCATAAAACTCTACTATAACAGGTACTTTTGAAGACCTGTCATATGATCAGCCCTTAGCCATTTCATGTATGTTTATCAAAATTCTCTGTGATACTAAGTCAAAGGTATTACAAAAGTCTAAAAAGTATCACCTTTTACTGTTCCATTTAACTCAAATTCTAATAACCTTGAAAATGAGCATTAATGCTTTTTCAGTAGTATTAATTTCATCTCCATTCTTTAGTTTTTTATTGCTGCGTTCTACAGAGCTTTTTTCTTCATAATTTTGGCTCAAACCAATGTTGAACTTACTGATTTATAAGCACATTATAATACTGATATTTGTTATATGCTGAAAGCTTTCTCCCTGGTAAACATAGTGGAAAAGATTTTTGGTTTAAATTATCTGCAACTGAAAAACTGTCTTAACATTTTTTTATAACTTTACATCAATTTTCTTTGCAACTTTTTGAAGATAAGTTTATGTTCCATTTGTCTCCAGTATCCCACTCTTCATGGCATAAGTTTAAGAGAGCTCTACCTGCTCCATTTAGTCACCAAAAGGGAACAGTTCTAGCTGGGAGACACGGGGTAGGGCAGCTGCCCATCCCTCCCACCATCAGGGAGTGGAGCCTGATGCTCCACTCAGATCAAATCTTCAGTCTCACATTAGTGGAGCAGCAACAGGCTTTTGTCCAATTATGTTTTGGTCTTAGAACTAGAAAATATCAAAACATATTCAATTTCTCAGCTTCTTCCCTGATGCTTCCCACATCGAGTTTCAAGTCATTTTTGCCTAGTTATGTCCTCAAAAAATGGCTGACACATTTTTACTGAAACACTGAATAAAACCATCAAAGATGCACATCACACATAGAAGTTTTCAGCTCAAATTATGAAAAATATTTACAGTGATGCAAATGAAAAAAAAATACGTACAATTTCTGGTTCAAGTTAAAGTTCTAAAAATATAAAGTCAATTTTTTACTATTTGTATCAGAGCAATGCCTGGGAAAGTAAATTAAGATTATGCTCTTAGGTACTAAGCACTCTTCATGCGTGGTTTTAAAATGTAAGAATTGTCACTAACCAATGCACCAAAATGAACGTTATGTAAACTTACAGTGGGTTTAACTACTAAACCCAGATTTTAGAGTTGGGAACATCCCATAATAATATCCTCAGGGTTGGAATGCGCTATTGGAAATTATCACTGGTCCAATGCACAATGCCACTGTAACAGACCTACAAGCACACCTTCTTTCCTGATGGTGGCTTGTCTACCTGAAGCCTGCAACAGCAGATCCCCACAGTCACTGTCCCAGATGTTTGCAGACCTGCAAATGAGCTTGGCTTCACATCACCTGAACCCTGGTAACAAGCGTTTTGTGGCTTCCCAGCCTGGGGATTGAACCGGGGAGAAATGAACTGGGGACAAACCAGGCACCTTTTGCAGAGGAGCTGACAGGAGAGACTGATGCTCAACTTCTTCAGGAGCTAGTCAAACCTCATTAGTAACTTCAGTGTTTCTTGCTTTGGTTCTGTTACCTGGTGCAATGGAAGATACACGGCACAAAGACCGGATTTGGGGACACGCCCTGTCTGAGGTACTGGAGAGCTGCTTCTGCCTCAGCTTTCGGGCAGAGCAGAGCACATTGAGGGCAGAAAGCAGCTTTTGGGGCGGTTTGCTGAATTTAGTTAGTTTGATAGGACGGGCTGAAGTGCGCATTTTGCAGCAGCGGCCGCGCTGCGAATCTCTTCATGGAACAGTTGCCGTGGGCAAGGCAGGCGGTCGGGAGGATGCAGGGATGGAGGAGGCCTCAGATGGGACGCGCTGCCAAGAGGCGCTGTTTCAAGGGTATCCCGCAGGACACGCAGGACCCATGGAAAACGGGAAGCGACACCCTCCACCCTGACACGGCCTCTGACAAAGCCGACGCTAGCACCGCCTCTTCCCGGTAGGCGCGCCCCACCAGCGGCTGCTCCGGCACCGCGCCTGCGGGACATGCGCGGACTCTACCCGGCTCCTGCTCTGTTTCCTTTCCCCCCGCCTCTTCCTTCTCGCCTTTGTCATGGCGACACCGAGTGGCCTCATCCGGGCCCTACACCGCGCGAGCCTCGGCCAGGTAACCGGCCTGGGGCATCTCCCCCGCCGCTTCCCGGTGTACCCGCTCTAGGACGAGCCCCGCGCTCCGGGCGCGCTCGCCCGGGCCGCCATCTCGCCCTGTACCGCTGGCCGACTCCGCGCATGCGAGGGGCGGGGCCGGGCCGGTTCGTGCCGGCCTTGGAGGAGCTACGCTCCGCGCCCGTGCTTCCCGCTCCCGGCAGGTTCTGTCTGGCTCCGCTCGGCCGCAGGGACTTTGAGTCCGCGGGCAGCGGGAGAGAGGGGGGCCTGCGCCGGCAAGTGCCGGGGCGCTGAGGTACCACTGGGCGTTGTGCAGGTTTCAGCGTTGGTCTTTGCTTCTTCCCTTTCGATTTTAAGTGCACCTACTGGCTACAAACTCTGTCTTCTCCAGCAGGACGGAAAAAGCCAAACTTCATAAGTGTCTGAATGGATGTATGTCAACCCCTCCCCTCCCACTACACGACCTCAGTAGAGTGTAGTGTTTGAATTTCTTTGGTATATTTGGGATTTTCATAGTAACCATCAGGAGCCTTCCTCCCTCTCCCCCTCTCTCCCCACTGTATTAGAAAACTGAAGTATAGGAACAACTGATTGCTTTGATTGTATTTTGGAATATAACCCTAGGCAATCAGCCAAGTCAGGTAGGTATATATTCAGTGACCTTGTGTTTGTAGGCATCCTCCTTCATAGTTTTACATCTATGAATGGCTTGCCTTAGAAATCTGAATTTTTCTGTAGCTTGTAGCCTTGTTTTTAAAGTGAGTGGAAGAATTTGATGATAGTAATACTAACATTGTATCATTTTAGAGAATGTTTCCCCTAGCTGGACAACTGGCTTTTTCATTAAAATCTTGCTTTTCGCATGTCATCCAAATCCTGAATGGTATGGTATGTTTCAGTAATGGAACCCATTATTCAAAATGGTTGCCAGAGTAGATAAGTTTCATGTTACTTGTGAGGAGAAATAGGGTAAAGTAGAAGATCAAAGATTCCTTTCAGATGTTTATCTTACATAGTAAAGAAATCTACTCTGAGTGAACGTGACTCATGTTGTATTTTAATATTTACTCTGATGTGCATTTCTTTGCCACCTCTGAGTCTCCTGTCAGGTACTTTATCATGTAGCTGTTGTTGTCATGATGTCTTAAAGGTGTGATAGGTCTGAGAATGTGATTCCTTCCTGTTATTCTTTAGATGCTTTCATAAAAACAAACAAACAACAAAAAAAAAGGGACCATAAAGTTAGTGTTGGTTCACAGATTCACAGAATATTCTAAGTTGGATGGGACCCACAAGGATTGAGTTCAACTCTAAAGTACAACCCCATATAGGGATTGAACCCACAATCCTGGTGTTATTAGCACTGTGCTCTTTGTGTAGCTTCAGATCACCCACCCTCAAGTAACAGCAGTAGTTTAAGTTGTTCCTCTGGTTTTAAATTTGTGAGTATGTTGTGGGATTTTGTCACTTTTCTCTCTTGCTTTAAGTACCCTCTTATGTCTATCTGGAAATAATCGCACTGGAATTTAAATGGTACTTACAGTGCATCTTCAAAAGAATTGAGGTGAAAAAATGGCTTCCTTATTTATGCTGTTCCTGTTGCCAGACTGGACTTGTAGTGGTTCAGCTACTGCAGCAGACAGTTTGGAACAGATCATGTATTTTACTGCCTCCTGATGAGGAATATTCAAATTTCAATGTGGAAAAGTGTTTGCCTTCAAGCTTCAACAGGTGTGTCTACTGACAGTCTTAGAGTTTTGATGTTTTAAGTGTTCGATAATGCAGTAATAGTCACTAGAAGACATACAGTAATTTCACGAATACAAGCCGCACCAATTTGACTAAGATTTTGCTCCTAAACCGGAAATGCGGCTAATAATCAGGAGCGGCTAATACAACCTCAGAAGTGCCTGCCAGAGTGCTGAGCCGAGCAGCTGCAAAGTCGGCATTTTGCGATTGTTACAAATTGCTACTCTGTTGCACCGCGGGTGGAGCCTGGCTCCCTGTAGGCAGCGTGGGGGGCGGGGAGAGAGGCGGGAGAGCTCTCTCCTTCCCTCCTCTGCCGCAGCCCAGGGGAGAGACGGGGGGGACCCGGCGCCGCCATTGCCGCGGCCTGGGGAGGTGGGGGGGGACCCGGGCCGCCCCTACCGCGGCCCGGGGAGGGGGGGGAAGCCCGCGCCGCCATTGCTGCGGCCCGGGGAGGGGGGGGGGAAGCCCGCGCCGCCATTACTGCGGCCCGGGGAGGGGGGGGGAAGCGTGCGCCGCCATTGCTGCGGCTCGGGGAGCCGACAGGAGCCCCGCGCTGCCATTGCTGTGGCCCGGGGAGTGGGGGGGAAGCGCGCGCTGCCATTGCTGCGGCTCGGGGAGCCGACAGGAGCCCCGCGCTGCCATTGCTGTGGCCCGGGGAGCCGACGGGAGCCCCGCGCAGCCATTGCCGCGGCTCGGGGAGCCGACGGGGTGCTTTGTCCCCGCCCGCCGCCGCCGCGGCAGGAGCGGGAAAGCTCCGTCCCTGCCCGCCGCCGGCGCCACGGGCGCGGGAAAGCTCTGTCCCCGCCCGCCGCCGCTGCCGTAGGAGCAGGGGAAGCTCCGTCCCTGCCTGCCACCGCAGGGCAGCGCTGACCCGGGGTGACCGAGCCCAGTGGCAGCGGCGGGTGGCCCCGAGCGGCAGTACCGTGCTGGGCCACGCGGCCCCTAGCGGGCCGAGCCTGCACAGCCTTAGCTCAGCCAGTAAACCCCACCCTCCCGCGGTTCTGTTACTAATTGCACGCGGGTCCTCGCTGCGAACGACAGAGCGGCTTATATTCGGGTGCGGCTTATCTATGGACAAAAACCGAAATGTTTGCCAACACCCAGAGATGCGGCTTATACTCAGTGCGGCTTGTATTCGTGAATTTACTGTAATTTATGTGGTTTCAGCTTTGTTTCACTGTTGTGCACAGCTCATCACTACGCTGGATTTACCATGCTGTGGAAAAGTTGCTCTTTGCACTTCATTGTACATATTTCTAGCACACAAAATTTGTAGGCATAATAAATGTGGTGAAGAAGAAAATAATGTTTTGTTGGAGAGATTCATTACATTTGGGGATCTTGACTTTTAAGAGCTTATTTTCAAATTCCCTAATTTACTGTTCTTCAGTGCTGTCAGGGTTATAGAAAGTCATTTCATCAAGTCTGTTTCTTTGATGAGACAGTCCTAAAAATGGGAACTGCAGGTGCTCCAGGGAATTACTGATGAAATCATGAGAAAGCCAACTGTGCCTTAACCTGTTAGTAGGAAAATTTAATCTCAGGTGAGTCCGTCAATTGTTGGTGTATGTCCTGATAAAACATGGATCAAGTTTAATCCTGACTACAAAGGGGAAGTAGAATAATGGCAAGGTCTTAATTTTAATGGTCTCATGCATCACTAGATGGCTTTCCGGACACTAAGCTGGAAGAATACATTTCCATATTATTTGTCTTCAGGAAGCCAGAAGTCTTTGGCATCATTTTTCTTTTCTAGTATCAAAGTAGCTATCACTGTTTTATTAGCATACTCTAATACCTGTATTGCTTTTCTTCCTGAGAGTATCTTTCAAAGAAAACAAGGACTTCCCATTTTGCTGCCTTTTCTCCTACCCTAGTTGTCCTCTTTGGTAGGAAAGCCTTGCCTGGCCTTCACACGTCTATTACAGTGGCTATATTATTGTTGCTAAGCTGTACATTTTGATGTCCTACAACCTTCATGTCTTGTCAACTTTCACAGGAGTGATGCATCAGAAAGTGGATTATCCTTTAGCTTTATGTGGTGCAGAGCTGCATCTTCCAGCCATAAGGGTTGATGTTTTATAACACAAAATCCTTTCTTCTTTGGTGATAGAATTTAGTCTTTTTTTTCTACCTTTTGGTGAGTATTGCACAGAAAATATCTCTGATGAATGTTTAGTCAGGACCACTGCAAGTACAGGATCTTCAAATCCAAGGAATCTTAGTAGCTCATTTAGGAATGTATCTGTTTCTGACCCGAGTCAATATCTTTAAAAAATACTACAGTATACATCCATGAATGCAGTTTTTCTGGTTTGCTTTACAGTTCATGACCGAAGGTGGTGCTAAAATCAAGAGGCATTTACTGCATCCTCCCCTGCTGTGGCAGCCTAATGAGTCTCAGGACCAGTTAGACTAATCTGGCATGCTTTGCTCTTAACAAATCCACATTTGCTGTTGTTTTCCTCTACTTATCTTCTAGGGAATTGCAAAACACGGGTTTCGTTCACTGATTATTGATGCTAAGCAGACTACCTCCCAGACTGCTCCTCTTTTCCTGTATTTTTGAAGATGGGAATGCCATTTTTCCCTTTTTTGTCTTCTGATATTTTGCTGGGCCTCTGTAAACCTCAGTGACTCTGACCAGTATTGTCAGTACTTTAAGAGGAGATCTTAAGATTGTTTGGGTCTGGTGAAATTTGATTTACTTTTTTTAAGGAAATATTGTTCCTTTTGTATTCAGGCCACCTGATCACTCTATTGGTCCTGTGGTAATCATGTTAATGATGGGTCATGTTTCATATTTTTTAACAAAGATAACTGTGAAAAAGGTAAAAATTGAAGGGTTGTTTTGGAGAAGACCATTAAAATGCTTTTTCCCAGATTGCAAATAAAATCTTCAAAATTTTTAGTTATAGTTACCATATGAGCTCCAGAGAAATGAAATAACTGGAATTACCAGACTCTAATCCTTAAGGATTTCAAATATTGTAGTTAAAACCACAGTGGGAGAGAAAGCTCAATTTTCAGTATCATTCAGATGTGCTGTGAATGAAATGCAAAAAATTTAAAAGCATCCGTGTTCCCATCTTGAATTTGTTGCTGTCACATAGGGGTCAGTTTGTTAACCATTAATGAAATGGGTCCCTGGGTACATTTAACAAGTTGCACACATACACAGGTTTCTGCAACAGGTCAACTTCAGAATGCCTGTCCAGATTGTGCTGAAATTGGTAGATGAACAGGCAGATTTTTAAGTGCTTGCCCTGGATTTACGATTGTGACAGTGCCCTGTGTTGCACCATTTTCTTCTAGAGAACGTGAAGGTTGGAAGTGGCAAAGTGCTTTTGACTGAGGGAAAAAGGCTGGAAATGCAAATACCTGTTTGGCAGCAAGGACCCTGATGTTTCCTGGTGCTCATTATGGGCTGGTTCAATATACTGTAATATACAGGACCTTTAGGAAAGATCTACAGTAATTTCATTATTATAAGCAGCACCATTTTGAATAAAATTCTGGTCCAAACCCAAAGTGCGGCTTATAATCAGGTACAGCTTATATATGGACAAAGAACAAAATGTTGCTATTTTAGTTTGGAGGACAGGTGTCTGCTGAGAAAGGCAGAAACTTCTCTTTGAAATGGAGAATGTAAACCCCCTCCCTCCAAATTATTGTAATTTTGAAATCAAGGGGCTTTCAGGCAAAAATGTAGGAATTAGGAATAACAGTTCTTTACTAGGGAAATTAAAATAGAAATACAGTACTACAAAGAAACAAACTCCAAACCCTGACAAAGTCAGAGTACAACCTGACACCCCATCAAGCAGGGTGTTGGTGGCAGTCCTATTAAATGGTGGTTGCAGTCCTCCTCCAGTGACAGATGTGGTTCAGTTGAAGCAGTGCTCCTGTAGAAGGTGCAGTTTCCCTCCAGAGGTCCAGTGGAGAAACGGCCTACCTTAGTGTCCCAAAACCTCTGTTTTTATCTTAGTGAGAAATGTTGGGCTCTTCCCCCTGGCTGGAGCAACTTCCAATGGGATGAAGGAATTTTATCAGTCCCACAGTGGGACTCAATGGGCCATTAGCAGAAAATGACTCGCTGGAGGAAGGATGGGTTGTGAAAAGATAAAGAACAATGCCCCACCTGGTTTCAATGGATGGCCCATTAGCAAAATATCTGCCGCAGAGATAAGGACCGCTGCCCCCACTCTCAAGAGATGGTGATAGAATCGATACCTTTTATCACCCTCTGTATTTTAACATGCGGCTTATTATCAGGTGCAGCTTATATATGGATAAAGAACGAAAAGTTGCTGACGCTGGAAGTGCGGCTTATAATCAGGTGCATCTTATAATTGTGAAATTACTGTAAGTGATTTGAGAAATTCTTTCCAATTAAGGTCGCCTCTATATGGATTAATGTGTAGAAATTGGTGCCTTTTTTTCCAATTTCTTATTTTCCTGAATTTTAACATTTTTTGCTATTGTTATTGGGCACAGATACTGGAAATTGTTTAGTTACCCAGATGATTATGAAATCAACTAGATTTAGCAACATATTTCAGTCTTTGGATTAAACCTTTGTTGTTTTCTATTCAAGTTGGAAAGGAAGTTTTTCCTAATCAGTCACTTGTTTTTATTCTAATCACTAAATAATAAATAAATAGGTAAATAATAACTAAATAATATATTTAATCCTCTGGGGAAACTGGCTTATCTTTCAGATAAAGCAGTGGAGTAGTTCTTTATGCACAAATGAAATCATTAGCTTTTGTATCATTTTCAGAGCAGAAGGCAAGTTAGTATACGGTGAGAATATATATATCTTGGGTTTTCACTGGATTTGAGAGATCTCTGGTTTTCACACAGATTTATTAAACTTCCAGTTGTAGAAAGACTTCTTGTAATGTGCCTTGCTTAGTGCCTTGTCTCTAGTGGATTTTGACCACTGTTGTAGCTGCACAGAGAGACCCTCCACTGTAGACAGAAATGAAGAATCTTTGAGGCGTGAACGAGTCCTATTCATTTCCATAGTGGAGTTCTAACAAATCTGGCAAACATAGATTGTTTTAGCAGGAAACAGTCCTTTATTGTACTATCTTGGCAGGGCTTGGGTAGAGTCCCACCATTCTTTCCCCCTCTGGCCCTTGCTTTCAGTGTTTTGACTAAGCTTGTTTTTTCTCTTGAGGGACTTCTGTTTTTATTAATGTGGTTTTGTACAGTTAGTTTAATAAAAGATGCTAGTCTGGCCATTGCGCATGTTGAAGTTTTGTGAGTTTCTTCTGTGCATATACTGAACAAGCATTGTGAGTCAGTCTGTAGCAGATCACCTCTGTCTCTAGACAGCAGACTGGGCTCCCATTTTGATGCTGGTTCGTTGGCAGTTAGAATTTCCGTTTACTAATACAGCAAGTGCTATTCTAGACACTTAACAATTACAAGTTGTGGTTTATGCTGCGACTCTAGGATTAGATAAACAAACATTTTGTGGAATTGACTCAAATTGCAGCAGGATCAGAAGCTGAAGTGGAGAAAAACCCCAAGTCAGTTAAGTCATCTTAGATCATATATTTTTTGAGTTTTGCTGTGTTTGTAATCAGTGAATTGAAATTGTTTCCCTTTTCATTATTTGAGCCCTTGACTAACAGTATCATTCTTGGAGTCCCCAACTCAAACAAATCACATAGCAGATTTTATAATTTTCTGCTGTATCAGGCAAATCTATACATCCACGGGACAAGCTTAAATATATTTTTGCACAATCAATTATTGTATATTGGTCTGAATAGTGTTGTCCTCAGAGTCTGGGTGTCCTGCTAATTTCATTTGAAGGTTGTTGGACATCATTAAAAAAGAAAGTAAATTGCAAATGTCTTCACAACTTCCTAGTCTCACCATAATTTTTACCTTTTGCCAGGTGTGTAGTTCTGACTTTGAAATCTGTGATAGCTGTACCTTAGGAAAGATACAGCAGCATTTCCATGTTAATAAAAGACTCCAAGCTTCCTGATGATCTCACCTAAGATTTGCGTAGCAACTATTTTTGTCATTTGCTTTCATGCTTGTGGATGCTCCAGTATCCTCTCCTTTGGCAGTGAGATTGCTAAATGGCTTATTTTGTCTTTATCCAACAGTCAGGGGCAGTTCTTTTCAGGGATTCTGCCTTAATCCTGTTTCATGGGCTTTCACTTCTCTGCTTTCCAGCATTGCTTCTTACATGAAAATCAGCAAAAATATGTGGGGAGGTACAAACTTTTAACAAGAGAACCACGTTATGTTATTCTTCCTAAATATAATCTTTTTATAACCACATCAAAGTTTCTTTCAAAGGTGGTCTTTGACTTCTTCTTGAATTGGGTTATCCATTTGCAAATATTTTTCTTGAAATCACATACTTGGCCAAGATGTGGAAAGACTTTACTTAATAGGCACCCATAGGGTGCTTTCCATTTGCATGGAAGAACAAAACAGTTTCAAACATTTCAAAGTCTCTTTGTTGCTTATGTAAAGGGATTGAGAGGTCCAGCCCTCTGAATTCCTGACTGAATCTCATTTTGCATCTCTGCTGGCAACAAATTAGCCTATGTAATTTCTGCAGTCAAGTTCACATTCTGCCCTTCATGCACTTCCACTGCAGTGGTTTTTTGGGTGTTTTTTTTGCGATATCTACATTTTAGATCTTTGCAGAGTTAAAGCAATGTCAGCGCACTGACTTTTGTTCATCAAGTATTAAGCCGGCTCACAACAGCCAGAGGTGCTGTCACTCCCTCCAGAGGGACATTTTCACAGTTGATCATGCAGCTTTGTAAGTCTCCAGTATTCACAATACTTGCCAGCACCCAAAGAAAATGGAGTATGGTACATCTCTGGGATATTGACAGTAAAAACACATGGCTGTTTTTTCCACTGATAGACTTCACAGGGTACCTCCAAACTGAGAGTTGGTGATTTGCCTGGCTTTCTGTGGGCCAGCATGAATAATACAGGTAAGTTAGCAAGGAACATCTCTTTAGGACAGGCAAAGCAGTGAGTGTCACACACTTTTCATTTGATGTTTCTGGGTTCAAGCTGTCTGATAAGCAAGTCACAGTTTGCTGGCACCGTTCCCACCTCGCTTGGCTACATCCTCTTGAGCTGGACACAAATGAACCCTTGTGTCTGTCCCCCTCATCCATTGCTCATCTGTTGTTTGTCGTTTCTGTGGAAACAGCTCAGCTTGGTGATTTCAGAACCAGCTTGCACTGATAACAACAGTTTAAATGTAGTCTATGAATATTGTCTAGGTCCAGAAAAAAGTTTTTAAAATTCTTTAGAAGTCTCTTGTACAAGTGTGATTATTATGTCTAAAATATTTAAATTCGTGGAATTCTTTCCAGTATAGACAAGGAGGACCAGCTGTAGCATTTTTGTGCATGTATGCATCATTAGGGAATTTACTGGGATTTCCACATTCTAAGGCCTCTCAACATCCATCAGGTGGTTTTAAAACTTTTCTATTCACCTGAGATGAGTTTCATGCTGTGACCACAAGGTGAAAGTTTTTGAACAGCTGTGTTAATTTTGGCTCTATGTGATATGGTGCCAGCTTTTCCTTGTTACAGGAAATTGCCAAATAAAATAATGGAAAGGAAATTAACTACTCTTTGAGTTTCTAGGATAGTATTCTGAAGAAAGGTAGTAATTCCAAACAAAAAGTATTTTTTAAAAAACATCCCTCTAGATATAAGTTGATATTCTTTGTTTAATATCCCATAGGCAATCTTAGTAGCAAACTGACTCCTCACTTGAAGAAAATGTATTAAAAAATGCAATAAAATCTCTTTCAGCTAGAGGTCAGAGAAAGAGCAAAAGCAATCAGATGGTTTTAAGAGATTTGGATGCTACTGCAATCAAAAACATAAAACTTGTCTAATTTCTCTGTGAGGGAAGTATTTAGGGCATTCTTTAGCCTTCTGTTTAGCTTTGATTCAAGATTGTTAAGGTTTTGATACTTAGAATAGTGTAATGTATGAAAATCACAGCAAGCTTTCATATATCAAATAGTCTGTAATTTAGAAATACATTACACTTTTTGCTGCTTTTTGACAGTTCCACATGTATCTTATAGCAAAATAAATGCTAATTGTTCACTTGTTGCTATTATATTTATTTTGTTGAGCAGTGTACATTTCTAGATGTGGGCATGTACCATTTTACAAGTGTTAAATGTTTACTTGTATTTCCCATCTTTCAACAACCCGGAATGGTTTTGCAAAGCTTGTCAGTGTTTACCTGCTATCAGTGAAAAGGTCTCAATTCTTATATTTTTGTGGAATACAGGTAGAAGGACTTGAATTTTGACATGCCATGAGAGCTAATCTATCTAAATAGAATTCTGATTCCTTTTCCATCCTCTTTTGGTCATCTCACTTTGACTTTAATCATGTCTATGTAGCATTATAGCTCAGAGGACTAGAACAGACCCTGTTTGGGGTAATCTGGTGTTTCCCCTGGCCCAAAACAAAAATTGAGTGCCCTCATGTCTTTATCAACACATCACTTTTTTTTTTCTTTTTTTTCTTTTTCTTTTTTTCTTTTTCTTTCTTCTTCTTTTTTTCTTTTCTTTTTTTCTTTTTTTTCCTTTTTTTTCTTTTTTTTGCAATAAAATCTTCTCTAAGCGCTCCTCTGAAATGCGTTTTTTTTTTCTTAATCTTGGAAACTTTTCTTTACATCTGACCTAAATCTTTCTTTCTTTCTTTCTTCATCCTGAGCTCATTGTTTAACACCTTTTACTTTCACAGTCTTCCTTCCACTTGCGTAAAAACACTTTGGGCTTTCCTCTGTAGTCTTTTTTATTCAGGTCACTCATTGGACTTGGTTGAACTTATATGGCCTCTTTCTGCCACTCTTGAAATAGAGGACCTAAAACTATCCAACTTGTGTGGCTTGAGGCCATCTTCATCCTGAGTAAAATGAGAAAATTGTTTTCTGTCTCCTGAATTTTCATCCTATTCATATATTCCTGAGCAATTTTTGGTGTAGTTTATAAATGTGGTGGTTTTGCAGCTGCATGGTATTGATTCATGCTCACTTTCTAAAATATTACAGATTCCATACTCTGTTCTGTAGTTGTTGCCTGGACAGCTGTTCTCCCTGGCCCAGTGCTTTCATGACAGTGTACTTTGTGGGGTGCATATGGATCAGAAAGTCAGACCTGATGGGTGCTTTAGGGAGCTGTTTCCAGGAGGCACCTGTGTCTGAAAATTTTAGCTGCTGCTGGCTTAACACATTGTTCAGTGAACACTAAACTACTTTTTATACAGATTTGTATCTTAAAGAGTTCTTCGCAGTGTAACAAAGGTTGTCCTGCTTCTCCCTCTCCTTTTCCCTGTGCCAACTCTTCCAAAGTGATACCTGCATTACTGGAACTGTCAAAAATTTCCGGCTTTTGACTACTGAGTGCATCATATGATGGTTTTGGAAGCAGAGTGTACCAATCTGTCTGGTCAGAATGTTCCTGTTGATAGTTCAGGCTTAGCTCCTGCTGCAGCTTCCTGTCAGTGAGGCATTATTACCTTCCTTATGTGATAATTGTTTAAAAATATTGTTGTAAATTTGTTTAGCCTTTCACCTACCCTGGGTGAAGTGGACTGATGAGACCTGCAGTTAATGTCTATGGTTAGATAATTTGATTGGAAAAACTATTGCCCCAGCTTTAAAAAGGCAAGTAAATGGTTTGAGAATCATTAATCAGGGTTAAGGTTGCATCAGGCAGCATCTGAGGCCACTAACTGCAGTTCTGTGCACACCTTTGAAACCCAAGGTGCATTGGACCTGTTCTGTAGCTGGGTTACAGCTCAGCTTTGAACAGGAGCACGTTGAGCATGTTGTCCTTCAAGCTGATGTGGAGAACTGTAAAGAGCACAGCACAAAAAATTAAAACCACCAGGCTGTGTCCTTGCTAAGGAAAGCATCATGGTTTAGGGTGGGATTGGTGACTGCTGGTGGCTGCATGCAGACCCAATGCTTGGTTCCTTTTGCAGCTCAACACAAATGTTGGCACATGTTCTTGTCCTAAGCCTCTAGAGAGGCCTCTTGTCCTAGAGAACTGGAGCTAGTTCTTCTGAGCCAGGAGGCTGCTGGCTTCCTCTAGGTCCCTAACCAGAGGTTGTATCCCCTGTTCCACTCCACACGGGAGGGCAGGGTTCGTGGCTGCCTCAGGTCTAGAGGAACCTTGTGGTGTGTGGTGGCAGGAACTGTGGCAGCCTGCTGCAGATAAAGCTGGGGTCTGTCAGTGCGGCTGTCATTAGCACCCCGACTGGCACGTGGGGCTCGTAATGCAAATGAGAGAGTACACTTGCGGGATGAGTCACATGAAAGGAGCCATTTGCCGAGTCATCTTTACCAAGGCAGCATGAGAGGGCAGCCTAACCCAGCTGCAGTTACATTGACTTCTTCTGCTAGCCCTAGAGGGCAGAGTTAAATTTATAGGGTGGGCTTAGTATGTGCTGTAAATGTTCCTCCTTTAAATGTGTTTCTCGTTTGAAATATAAATATTAAAGTCCTACTGAAGTTTGAGTGCATTTGACATTCAAGAGAGGGATACTAGGCAGTGCTGTTTAAATCTTAATTTAGTTCAGTTTCTGGGCAGTGGGTTAATCTTTTCTCAGAAGCTATTTCTCTGAAAACTTGCTCTGGTATAAATATGTTTCTTTCTAATTTAATGTTAGATCTTTAGTCTCTCGTTTTAAGAATTAAACATGTTGAAATAGCATTTGTACCGGATGAATTTACGTATTGAATTATCAGATCAAAATAAACATGTTTAAAAGTTTCTACAGCAAGTTTGCAGAGAAGTAGTTGTATTAAAAACAATAAATGAAACTAAGTATGTAATACACAATTCCTAAGTTCCCTTTCCCTTAGATTTTGGGGTTTTTTTCTATAACAATATTAATACTTAAATTGTACCAATTAGGCTTTAAAATTTATGCTTTAGCTAGTAAAATCTGACTCATCTGGCTTTGCTTCATGTTGCTGCTTATTAACTGGCTCAAGACAGGTTTTGCTAAGCCAGTGGTAACAGACAAACATATTATTTTAGCAACCAGAGTTTGAAGTTGCAAAGTATTAATAAGGGAAATAAAAAAATTGTAGACAGATGCAAAAGATGCAGTAGTTGGTCACTTTTGTGAGCCAAAGTATTTCTTTTGTCTCTGAGGTTGGAGCAAGTTTCTGGCCGTATTGTCCTGATTTTATTTTTCTTCCCTTTTTGATCCCTGTTGAGAGGATCTTCATGTTTGAAATATCAAATTTTCCAATTTTTGTGTTTTATGCATGTCTGTGTTTGCTTATGCTGCACTTTCTTCCCTTTGGCTTCCACATTTTCTTTTCATCTGGCAAATTTGAGCTTGCTTCAGCTTGGGATTGCTGGGGCAAAATGAATCCCCATGAATAAAATTATAACAAGAAGAGCAAAGTCTGTGAATGATCCTTTGCTGTTTCCTGAGTCGTTCCAGTGTCATTAATCAGCGCTGGTGCTGTGAAGGCTTGTGGTGTGTTATGTCGCCAGCACAGCAGCTTCTCTGTCCCTTTCCCCCACCCCCTGTGTGCCTACACAGTGGGGAAAACTAGAGAGGGAAGCCATCAATCTTTCCCTGTCCTACATGTCAGCAGTGATTCTCCTGTCAACTTCCTGCTCTCTCTGTCGTGCCCACCACCTGTGTTTAGGGTTAGCTCTGATGCTACGGATCTCACTTGGCTCTTCACCTGTTCTGCCCCAAGTAAATGGCTGTTAAAATAAAGCAGAGCAGCTGAATACTATAGCATGTGAATAGTGACCACTGCTGTGGCTTGGGGGATGATGTCTGTTGCAGCTGCTCTTGCAGTACGGTCGTAATTTTCTGTAACGTTGTGGGGTTTGGGTCTGAAATCTCTTGTTTTTGTTTCAGTCCAGGGTGAGTTTGTGAGTTAATTTTTTTATTATTTAGAAATTAAAATATCTATTAAATATATTATAGATGGAGGCATAAACCTATCTTTCATCTGTTAGGCTGCTGGGATAAAGTCATGAAAAAAGACTAGTTAGTCCAAAGCTTTGTCCTTACCTTCATTCACTCCAAGGATATAATTACCAAAAGCTTCCTTGGAATTTGTTTTTGGAGATGTGTCTGTCTTCCTCATGACAGGTACTGCCTCTGGGGCCAGATTAATGTGATCATTTAGTGTTTTGTGTGTTAAACAATAGCTCTTAACTGGACTCTAACCAGCCACATTTTTATGTACACTTTTATGTAATTATATAACATACCTATGCCAAAATAAAAGGAAAAAACAATCCTGAGAATTGTTTTTCTACTGGCAGCTTTTTCCTACCCCCTTGAATGGGTGCTACGTTTTTCTGTTTTTAAAACCTGAAAGAGATGAAAGCATAGGCATAAGGTTACCTTACAATTGTAGCTTGTCTGCTGTCATTTCAAGTGTGTGATGGCAATATTTATGTGAAGTTGCAAAAAAGAGAGATTCTGAAAACTTCAGTCTTGTGAATGCTTTTACTTGATTTTATTTCTGTAACTCTTTGTAAAAGGGGAACAGTTTTACAACTGATTTTACTACATATTTGAGATACAGTTTTTTCTTGACTGTACCAGGCAAATATGTGTATTCAACAGGTAAATAAATTCTTGCATTCAACAGTCACTGAATTCATAAAGCTAAACATGAAGTGTATAACCAGGACACCAAGAATTGACTGTAATGTGAAATGCTTGGATCTGCATGGATCTTTTCCTTTTTTCAGCTTTGGTGTGTCTTCCAGTTCTGGCACATCTATCTCATGAGAGGGGAATGAATGATTGTGGTTTTGACTGCTCAATTGAGGCCTTGACAGTTGTAGCTCTCTTTCCACACAGAGAAAAGCCCTGCTTTGGTCCAAGAGAGCAGAATTGGATTTTTGGACACTTTTATCTTTCCTGTTTTGCATTGAAAATGGATGTGGCCATACTCTAGGATGGCAGGACCAAATTTTGGCCATTCTACCCTGGGATAAGGATGCAATGCTTATTCCTGATTATTTGAGAGCATTTGGATGTTGATATTGTTTCAGTATGAGGAGTGGCAATTGTTTATCTCATGACAAAAGAGAGGTTAGGTGAGAGAACACCTGAATGTTTATGAGTTTGGGGCCAAGCTTAATTTGGTAATGCCGCTGAGAAATGCATTGTGGTGTTTAGAATTGCCGTGCAGAGGTCTTTTAGAGAGAAAACAAATAGATGCTAACTCATCTGTCAGATACTGCACTCTTAACAGGCATGAGGAATAACTGTGGCATTACTGGTATAGGTGCACACACCACACAGAGTTAAACACATGAACAGTAGGCTCACACTGTGCTTACTACAGATGTCTGAATGAATGAGTGCCTGTGGGCTGGAGCTACATGTCTTGTGGCTTTCACTCTGCTCCATTGGGAAGTCTTCATTCCTTTTGTTTTAATCCTTTTCCAGCTCCAGTACTTTGGAGCACACAGCTCCCATCCCTTGACCCAACAGCTCCATTGAGGTGCATTCCAGCCCCATGATTTCATGGTACCAGGCAGAAGTCCCCTGCCACGCTGCTAAGCTGCCTGCTGCTTCTCACAGAGTGAACAAACAGGGAACATAAACTTTCTCCAAATGAGCAATGTTCTCTGTATATTTTTAGTGCAAGAAATCCAAGATTCATTTGAGGGTGTTTTATGTGGGCTTTTTTTAATATAGGCTTCTGCTAACACAATGGAATATTTCATGCCACCCTGTTTGCTGTAACTTCTCATGCTTTATGTTGTTAAATGGAATCAAAAGAGTTAAAGATGAAAGGCTTCTGGTCAACTGGTCCCTCAGCTGGGAGCCAGTATGGATTTGTTCTTTGTGATGGATTTGCTAATGCTTTACTCAGGTTCAGCCTAGCTCAGTTTTCATTATTGGATTTACTTATTTCTGTGAATTCTCTACATCAGGTTAAGTAATTGCTGAGCTTAGACTGTATATAATACTGCTACTGTTTGTTTCTAATGTTTCACTTGCTATTTATTGCCCTTATACTAAGCAAACCTTTTTTAAGTATTTGTTTATCACTTGAACATACAAAGCACCATTAAAGATGTCATACTTGCTTTCACAGGTATTCTCTTTAATGGATAGAGAACTTGGTTCTTTCTTTATATGAAACTGTGTCCATTTGACATCGTACATTGCATGTTTTCTTTTCAACATGTAGTGTGTCACCAGATACTAACTTATGTTGTATTACAACAAGCGTACCTTTCATTAGCTCTTTGTTAGCCCTTGAATATTTGGAGTTAGTACAGTGTTTGAACATACAGTTTATGCTGAGACTCTGATGTCTTGTATTTTCTTGGTGAAAGACATTCTCCAACTTCCTGTTTAAATGTCACTATTGCATTTTTATGTATTGAGTATATTATACTCACATTAAGGGACACAGTTTTGCCAATACACCCAATATGTTCATAGTAACATTATCTACAGACTAAACAGTGATCAGAGAAGTTGAAAAGGCAGATAACTAACATGTTATGGGAAACATACAAAGCAAGGACTGCAGCTGCAAGGGAACGGAGTCTGTCTGCCTTGGGGACCAATGAAGTTTCTAGACAGAACTGTTCTCCACAGACTCAGGGTGTCAGCACTTTTTGGGTCAAGGTATTGGCACATGAGCTGATCTGTGCTGACTGCACAGAAATTCCTCTGCTCTGGTGTAACACAGTTACCCCAGGAGGTAGAGCTGCTCCAGCACTGAAGTAGCACCAGCTTCAGGATCCCAGGGAAAAGCAACAGTAACATCAGGAGACATGTCAGGTGATGCTGTCTTTTACTAGACTAAAGTTGGAAGATGCGCAAGTTTCTGCGCTATGCTTTAACTTAGTCGTCCTAACATACTTTAATTGATGTTGTCCATATGGATTTCTGGCACATGATAACGTTCCTTAGCTTTTATAACTGTGCAGGTAGAAAACATGTTTTATATAAAGTCACCGGAGTCAAGGCAGTAATAACTTAATTAGTAATAATAACCTTAGTTAGTAAGTTAGTAAGTAATAACCTTAACATGGCATTCTCTGTGCCCCTACTGTCTTGATATGCAGTAAGAGCTGCATATTAAGAGCTGTATGTAAGAGCTCTTTGGAGAAGCAAGGGGTGTAAAGTACAAGTGGAGGAAGAAAAGAGTACAGAAGGATTGAAATTGTCTGATAAGAAAATGGAGTAGGGCATAAGAAGTATGGTCTGTGAAGAGGAGTGTTGTTAAAAAGGCATATAAATGGGCAGCAGGAAGCAAGCAGTACTGTGGGGAGAAGTAATTGTGGAAAGGAGCATCAGGATTTGAACTTAGCAAGGGGAGACATAGACGTGAAAAAAGGCTTTGTGCTCTGACAATCAACCAGCTATTCTGGGATCCTCCCAGTAGGGGTAAAACAGCATGTTAGTGATCAGCTATTTGCTTCCTGACTTCTTCTTGTCTTGGTTAAGAAACACAAGAAGCAAAAGACAGATGTTATGCCTGTAAAGTACCTGTTGCATTGCCTAGCAGCTGCTCTTGGCCTGTAGTAATAGAAGTACAACTCCGAAGTCCAGTGAATCCCAAGTTTCTATAAGACTTAATCTCATTTATACATATTGGAATGTTGAATGCCTCCTTCTGTAGGAGACCACCTCTGTTAACAGTGCTTCTCAGTGTTAACAGGAAGCTGGCTGCAGCCCTGGGCCAGGTAATAGCTCAATGGGAGGTGAGTGGATTCTCTGAATGGTGAGAAATGCTCTGGTGTAGGTTCCTAGGAAAACAAGGAATCAAATGCCAAGTGAGAGATTGAGTATCATAATTCCATTTTTGTAATGAAGAAGAGAGACATATGGGTGGTCAAGGACTGGAAGCTGGAATTGCTGTTGGAAAAAGTGGTGTGCTTTTCATGGCTTCAGGTGATTACCTTGAAACTCCCATGCTGGAGGATGTATGCCAATACATCCAGTAAGTGTTCTCCAAGTGCACTTAAGATACTGACCGAAGAATATACTAGAAGTCAAGAAGATATTTGGGATGGGGTGAAGGAGTTGCCATCAAGACTCAAATATGTAGGCATTAATGTGAGCGGGAGAAATTAGCATGGCAGCTAGCCCAAAGCTGTTCTTGTCTGTCAGCTCAAACACTTAAACGTTGGATAAGAAAATTGTCTTGTAAAAGTTAAAAATAATGGTACTTCGCCTTGACTTTTTCTGCCATTTTGTGTGGTTTAATAGCTGTATGACTTTTTTTTTCTCCCATACACATTTGCAAGAGATTCACAGAAAAGAAAACAGACTACATCAGTAAATAAATTCGTCCTGCTAAGTTAGAGATGTTGCTCATAAAAGTTAGGAGGAAAAAATACCATGCAGCCACAAGCATAATGAAGTTGATGATCCTGCCACACAGCTGAGTCTGAGAATTTGTGTTGTACAACTTGCTTTGGTGGGGGGCGACCCTCTTTTATAAGTTGAGCGGTCTTGCATGCTCTTGCAACTTGGCATGTAATAAGCATTTTCACATAAGACATTGCTGAGCTACTTCTGAATATGGTGGAATTCTTTGGGAAGGTTGGGGAGGTAATTGATCATATGTTGACAGCTCGGGGCTCTGAGAAAATGGTCAGATGGAGGGCTGTGATGCAGGAAAACAAACTTCCTAAGATGGTAACTGTCACTTAGCCAAACTATACATGTTTCAAACTTTTTAGTCTTTGCTCACAACCTCAGGTTCTTAGTCTTTTTTTTGTTTTTGCTGTTTCTCTGTGAAGTCTTTTCCAATGTTGACATTTTACTGGTCCTGATGCATAAACAGTATTCCAGGTGTGATCTTGAGCTATAGCCATATTTTTTGTAGAGCTCTTTTAGAAATTCTATTGATGCCAAAATGGAGAGTTTCAGAACTTTGATGATCTCTTTCATTATTCTTTGACCGTTGGGTCAAGATTTCTTTCAGGAGCTGCTCAAAATGTTCTTTGCGGCTAGAAAAATAAGACTTCAATGTTCATGGGAGTTAAGATGGCAATCTGCTTGAGCATTGTGTGAGTTTACAACAAAAATGTTTGAATTTCTCTACATTATGACCCTAAGTTTCTGTATCAGAGTGGATACAGAAACTGTCATGTGGATATCGAAACTAAAGAAAGACATACAACTTTGGTGCAAAAGAAGATGAAAGAATCTACTACTTGGTTTCTGAGACCAACTTTTTGCCTGTCATGTTTACAGCTGTGTTTTTTTGCATATGCAGTCTGACAGCTTAAAATAATGGTAGTTGTCAGTTTGCTGTAAGATGAGTATTTTAACTGACTTACTCCAGTTATCTGAGGTCATTTATACATTAATACACTGACAGGAGGGGAGAAGAGACAGACATAAATGAGGCTTTTAAAATTACTTTAAAATAGGAAAGAATATGTCGAAAAACAAAAACAAAAAAAAAACCAACACAGGTGTTAATTTTGCCAATGCTTTGTCACAGAATATGGTTGTGGATCGGATTTTCTCTGGTATCCAGCCAACTGGGACCCCTCATCTGGGTAACTACCTTGGAGCCATTCAGAACTGGGTGAATCTGCAGGAAAAGTGCAGCTCAGTGCTGTATAGCATTATGGACATGCACTCTCTCACCATGCCCAAGGAACCAGCTGTTCTGCGCCAAAACACCCTCGACACCACTGCTGCCATCCTTGCCTGTGGGATTGACCCAAAGAAGTGTTTCCTGTTCCGCCAGTCACTGGTGAGTGGTCCTGTTGTGTTCGATTTGTTTCTGGTTAAGTGGCTTTACACACATCACAATGAATGAGTTGAACTCATTCATTGCTGGACTCCTTTATCATGTTAGTGTTGGTGGTCCTAGAAAATGTCAGCAGTGTTGGATTTTAAACTTGTCTCTTGCAGTTTTGAAATTTTGAAGGATGCAATCATGACTGAGAAGCTCATTTAGGGATAAATGCACTGTAAATTTCTGAAGCAGAGTTAGGAGTTTGTGCAGATTATGAGCAAAATACTTCAAAGACCTCTTGGAAGACCACTAATTTGTCTCTGTAACGCTTTAGTCACAAACGGTTAACTCATAAATGCATAAACTGGCCTGTGTATCCATAAAGGTGAGGAAAACATGTTTCTAAGCTTTTGTATCAGCTCTTGCTACTTCTTGCTACTTCTGCAAGCTGCACAGTAATCACCAAGTACCAGGTGATTAACGTGGTAAGTTTTGTATCAATTCCGCGGTGATCTTCTTCTCTGGGACCTATTTTCTCTTCTTTGCTATAACCTCCTTTTCATGTGCATGCTTTTCCATCTGATCTGGTAATTTGTGTGTAAACCACGTGCTTCTCTTGACTACCTCAAGGGGTACTGGGCTTACCTTTCCACTTGGCATATAGCTATCACATGTTATATTTTCCTGGAACACAACTTAGCTTCTTTTTCAATGAACTCTGTGCTATTGACTCTAGACTGGCAAACTTCTGTAATTTTCACAGACACAGATGTGTCATAGCTTCTGCTCTTGTGAAGACACTCATAAATTATATCCATCTTGCAACAGAACTGCAAAGGTGATGTGCACACAGGATCTGAATTTTAGTGATGCAAGCTGAAATGGTGTTGCATTTTCCCTTTCAACACAATTCTTTACAGTCTAGAGTTTCCTGGGGTTGTTAAACTGCAAATGGTAATCATAACTCTATATCCCTGGTGAATAATGAATTGATGAAGACAGATATACTTCCTGCTTCACTTTTCCTCTGTATTAAAAAAACAGTCTAAATAGATGAGCTCAGAATTCTAGTGGAAATACGTTTAAATAAAATCACCCAAATTTTTTTCAAATCTGTTTATCATTTTAAATATGTTACCAGCTTGTGTTTTAATTTTCCTCTACTCTGACTTGTCAGCCTCAAAATAATGAAGTCATTAGCTGGAATAATCGCAAGGTGAGTTACAAGCCAGTGATGCAATAAAAACCAGTCTAGAGAGGTTTTTTCCCTTGTTTTTGAGCAACTGAACAATTCAATTAGTTACGACACAGGATCAGTGACTAGGTACAGAGAGAGGACTCTTCAGCATGAAGGATAAATGCTTTGCAGGTTATGATTAGAGAGGAATAAAGTGAAGGTTTATAAAACTGCAAGTGATACAGAGAAATTATTTTATCCGCTGAAGAATCTGAACTGGCAAATATCAAAACAAGTTAACAACTGGAAGATTCAACACAAGCATAACAATGCTGCATTTCACAAAATCCACAATTGGGAAACAAAACCCCTTGACACAGGATATAGTGCATGCTGAAATTTATATGAATTCAGAAAGGGACTCAACAAATTAATCTGAAAAATTGCTTTGAGACTGTTGCATATCTGAGCAGTCAACTCTACAGGAAGTGGTGAAACCACAGATGGGAGAATATGCATGCTTTTCTGCACTTACATTCCTTTTTTTCGTTGGTTGCTGTCAGATATGGATATTTGATCTGGTCCAGTGTTGCTTTTTTAATGTTCCTACTGGTCTAAAAACTAAACTAGTGCTGATCCAGGTCTTGCTAAAACCAATACTCAGGCTTCACCTTGAAGCCAGCAGATTGTCAGTGAGAATCTTACATTGCACTCAGCCACAGAAAATATGTTGTATCTTTCACAGTATAATAATGCAGTGATTGAACCCCCAAAGATAAATTGTCAGTCTCAGGAAATGATGGCTCTTTGAGCATCATTTCCTGAGGTGGTTTGTCAGCTTCTCCAGTACCAATACTGTTAAAAGCCAGTTAAAACCTAAGATAGCTAAACTTTAACATGTTCAGCTTTATCAAAAAAAAGTTTCCAACAAATACGATTCTGATTTTTCCTATGGTGGTTAGGCTGGCCTCAGTTAAATAGACTGCCTTTTTACCTTAATTTTTCTGGGTTCTTATCTGTCCAGGTATAATGGTCATTGTTCTTATTAAATCTAAAGCATTAGATTACAGTAATTTCACGATTATAAGCCGCACCATTTTGAATAAAACTTTGGTCTGAACCCGGAAGTGCGGCTTATAATCAGGTGTGGCTTATATATGGACAAAGAACGAAAAGTTGCTGGTTTAGTCTGGAAGACAGTTGTCTACTGAGAAAGGCAGGAACCTCTCTTTGAAATGGAGAATGTAAACCCCCTACCTCCAAATTATTATAATTTTGAAATCAAGGGGCTTTCAGGCAAAGATATGGGAATTAGGAATAACAGTTATTTTCTAGGGAAAATAAAATAGAAATAGGGTACTACAAAGAAACAAACCCCAAGCCCTGACAAAGTCAGAGTACAACCTGACACCCTGTCTGGCAGGGTGTTGGTAGCAGTTTGATTAAATGGTGGTTGCAGTCCTCCTCCAGTGACAGATGTGGTTTAGTTGAAGCAATGGTCCTGTACAAGGTGCGTTTTCCCTCCGGATGTCCAGTGGAGAAACGGCCTACCTTAGTGTCCCAAAACCTCTGGTTTTATTTTGGTAAGAAATGTTTGGCTCTTCCCCCTGGCTGGAACAACTTCCAGTGGGCTGAAGTAATTTTATCAGTCACACAGTGGGACTCAGTGGGCCATTAGCAGAAAATGACTCGCTGGAGGAAGGATGGGTTATGAAAAGATAAAGAACAATGCCCCACCTGGTTTCAATGGATGGCCCATTAGCAGAATATCTCCTGCAGAGATAAGGATCGCTGGCTGCCCCTACCCTTAACAGATGGTGATAGAATAGATACCTTTTATCACACTTTGTATTGTAACCCAAGACAGTTGCCGACACCCAGACCTGCAGCTTATAATCAGATACGGCTTATAATCGTGAAATTACTGTAAATGTTTGCCATGTCTGATGTCTTGAATGTTACTGATACTTACTGCACAAGTATCCATAAAACTTTCAGAAGTGGCTGATTCTAGCATATTTTTGAAAGCTCATTGTCACACTGCAATCAGAAAAACTGTTGCAATCGTTTGTGAGTAGAGACTGTTTCAACTCTGGTTCAGGCTGAGGTGGTTTGTCAGCTTCCCCAAACCAGGCTGTATGAAGTGGTCAGGTATACCCAGAGATGCACTGTGATGTGTTACATAGGCACAGATGTTTCTCTGGAAGTAATTAAAAGGAGTGTCTGCATGTAACTCTTGATATGAGGAAAAGAAACAGGAACCTTGATAATGTGATTATTGTTTTAACATGATAATTATATAGTAAGTTATGGAATGTCATAACACCAAGATGATTGTTCCTAAAAATGGAGGTGTAAGATGGATTGCAGCTATTGCTAATCAAGACAGTTTATTGCTTGATTTTGATTGGAAATTTCTCAGATTTCAGAAAAAAAAAAAAAGAACTAGCCTTCTTTTCAGCCACTGTAGCAGTCTCCAAGGGTGGTCTAAAAAAGCCCCACTTTAGTTTATAAGCATTTAGTTGAGGTGTAATGCAAAGTGACCAAAACTGATTGTGTGCGGAAATTGGGCGTGTACTTCCAGAGGTCAGCAGGAAGGCAGTGAAAATCCAGCCACAAATAGAGAACTGGATTACGTATTTAGTTACAGATTGAGTAGGTTTTTTCAATGGCAGATCAAACTGCTAAATGAGATAATTCTCAGTATCTTAGCATGCTGTAATTATTGTTGTATTTTGAGTTCTGTCTAGAAAGTTACCAAATCTGTAGATCACAGAAATATTTCTTTAATGACTCCTGAATGATATTTCTGTTCATTTTTTTTCAAACAAGCATCATGCGACAGAGTTATTGTTTATGAACTTTTAATTTAATCACCAAAACCCACCATAACTGATGACTTTTTCTGTACCCTGATTCTGTAGCAGTAAAGGTAGAATGAAATTCTTGCACTGAAGAAGTATATGTTATTAATATGTATATTACTGGTAATGGTAAGCCCCACTAAGGGAATTGCTCATGCAGTCATTCACGTAAATGCTGTTGTGTCCTCTCCCTTTCTCTGGATTACACTGGGCAAGAGTGGTCTAGAATTGCTGAAAAGGGTGGGTTTTTTGTTCTTTTTTTTTTGTTTGTTTGGATTATTCCTTCTGTATTTTGCTGCTTGTCTTGCTTCTCTGGAATATGTTTGCCATATGTGAAAAGAAATAATGCTACTTGGTTACTCTTGGTTTTTCTTTTTGGTAAGGGTTTAACTTATTTTACTTACTAAGGCTTTTTTTTTTTTAAATCTCTAATCCAGAGATATCT
This sequence comes from Catharus ustulatus, assembly GCF_009819885.2. Classification (NCBI taxonomy): domain Eukaryota; kingdom Metazoa; phylum Chordata; class Aves; order Passeriformes; family Turdidae; genus Catharus; species Catharus ustulatus. The sequence continues at coordinate 28,737,128 of NC_046222.1, read as the reverse complement.
GAAATACCTACCTCCAGAGTTTTCACACACTTTCTCATCCTTTTCAATACAAGCAAGAGACAAAAGGCTGAACAATATGAATCAGAGTCTGACTGCTGGCAGAAAGTGCCATGAGAACAGATACCTCTTGTGCTTATACTAGATCCAAAAGGTGCTGCTATGATAAGGATACAGGGGAAGTTGACTTGAAATTCCAGAACAGATTTCAGCCTTTCAACTAAAATTAAATAAAAATGACAGAAATATTGCATAGGCAAATTTTTATTTTATTATTTAGAGAGCACATGGCCTATGTTCTTATGTGTTGGATATACAGCTAAATTACTTATAAATGGAAAGTGCTAGTTTAGTATGCTTCAGAGTTTACCATTTTTGGATTGTATTGTTTTAAAGCATATACAAACATAAGTGAATGACTGACTGTATATTTGGTCTTAATACATTGCAATTCAGCAAATACCTCCCACACTTACATTGCCATATTAAAACTTGAATTCCAGCCTAGGGAAGTAGTGGCTACAAAGAACAAGTGATGATAACTTGAAAATATTTAGAAGCAAGAAGGGTTGTGATGAATAATTAGGGTAGTGTTTGGAACCACATTGTCTGTGAAGGGTTATTAACAAGCACATTTACAGTAATTTCACGAATACAAGCCGCAGCAATTTGACAAAAATTTTGGTGGAAACCCGGAAGTGCGGCTAATAGTCGGGTGCGGCTAATATATTAATAATTTTCTGACATTTACAACCCCAGACGTGCCAGCCAGAGTGCCAAGCCAAGCACCGGCCAGTAAAAGCCGGCATTTCGCAATTGTTACAGTGTTACCGTGTTGCCCCGGCTCCCTGCAGGCAGCACGGGGGGCGGGGAGAGAGGCGGGAGAGCTCTCTTCTTCCCTCCTCTGCTGCAGCCCAGGGGGGGGGGGGGGGGGCGCCGCCATTGCCGCGGCCCAGGGAGCCGACGTGGGGGGGGCGCCGCCATTGCCGCGGCTCCGGGAGCCGACGGGAGCCCTGCGCAGCCATTGCCGCGGCCCGGGGAGGGGGGGGGAAGTGCGCGCCGCCATTGCCGCGTCTCGGGGAGCCGGCGGGAGCCCCGCGCCGCCATTGCCGCGGCCCGGGGTGGGGCGGGAAGTGCGCGCCGCCATTGCCGTGGCTCGGGGAGGAGGTGGGGTGCTTTGTCCGCACCCGCCGCCGGCGCCACGGGCACGGGAAAGCTCCGTCCCCGCCCGCCGCCGCTGCTGTAGGAGCAGGGGAAGCTCCGTCCCTGCCTGCCACCGCGGGGCAGCACCGAGCCCAGTGGCAGCGGCGGCCAGCCCCGAGCGGCAGCACCGGGCTGGGCCACCTGGCCCTGTCAGCGGCCCCTAGCGGGCTGAGCCTGCACAGCCTTAGCTCAGCCAGTAAACCCCGCCCTCCCGCGGTTCTGTTACTAATTGCACGCGGGTCCTCGCTGCGAACGACAGAGCGGCTTATATTCGTGTGCGACTTATCTATGGACAAAAACCGAAATATTTGCCAACACCCAGAGATGCGGCTTATAGTCAGTGCGGCTTGTATTCGTGAATTTACTGTAATTTGAATATCTGGAAAAACAATTCTGTTGGACAGTAAAATGGCTTCCCAGTGAGAGAAGCACTTTCATTACATCTTGTTTCATTATATTTTCTATTTTTTCTATATTTTTTAATAAGTAGAAATTTATAGAAAAATGACAATTTTAGTAAGAATAAAAAATTAAAATAAATGCATATTTCAAAATAGTGCATTTTTATTTGGAGTACAGCTGCAAGATGTATGAAACCCTCTTAGAGAAAATAATGTCAAGATATGCTTTAAGTGGCTGCCTTTGCCTACTGGGCATAAAAAAGAAGTTTTGGAGTAATGACTTACGCAACGTATTGAGAGAGAATTAGAAGAAACTGAAAATATATTCCTTAAATTGTATCATACTGATAAAAGCTGTAATAGTCATCTTTTGTAAAACTTAGATCTTTTATTAAAACCAAAAAGGATTGGGGCGGGGGGGCAGTAAATAAGGAAGACAGTATGCAATCTGCACGCGTGGTAAATTTTTATGATATAACCCATTTTCTCTGACTCATGGTGGGTACGCTACACATTTCAGTTCTTACCCATAACCATCTTGCATCTCATCTGCTTCACAGTCAAAACAATATTAGAAACTGATTTTGCTTTTATGTGGTCTCAGGCTGCTTTTCCTCTCCACCTATCTATTATAATAGACACATGCTAAATGTCCCAAGAGAAACTAAAATTCCATCAGAGTTGATTCAGCAGACAGTGCTTGATATGCTGCATGAATGCTTCTCTGAAGAGTCCTATAAGTTTCTGGACAACATAATGTTCAGTTTCTGGGCAGAAAATTGCAGTTTTCATCCTTCTGGATAGGGTGATTTATTTTTTTGTTATAATCAGCTGCAGTATTCTTGCAGTGCAAGCAAATTGAAGCAGTAATTCTGGGAGGTGGGAATTTGCAAATTTGTCTTAGCCTTAACTCCAAAAGCCAAAATACAACAATATAAATGTGTGCACTGTTTCACTGCTGTTATTTTCCAGAAATACCCATCTGCTTTGTTTTGTGGGCAGTTTGAATAAATTCACACTACCCCTTTTCTAATTTTCAGAGGAGCTGAAAAGCTTCCATTGCATCATAGCTTATAAATTAATTAAAGTACATTAATTTAGCACGGTCCATTGAAAACTTCCTGTCATAAGAGGAAGTATGTGACTGTTTAATTTAGAAAATTATTCTGCTTCTCTCATTCCTCTGTTTTCTCTCTCATGGGCTGGATTAGACATAACTAGAGCTCAGAGGGAAGGAAAACCATGGATAGGATTTCTCTTTTTTTCTTTTCTGCTTTAATTTACCATTTTCATCTCATACTATTATATAGCTGTTACATTTTTCTCTCTTCACCAGTCTTCTCAACACACCAAATTAATTATTCAAACAGTATTGGGGGTTATATTAGGAGAATGTTTCTGAAAATAAGTTATTTTCATAATGAATAAAGGAGAGGAAAGGGTGCTTCAGCCAAATTACTGTGGTCTGTCAGAGTTTATAACCAGTAAAACTTGATTCCAGTAAGAATCTTGGTCAGGTTCTTCAGAAAGGAGAGACAGGTCTTATTTCTGTATGTTTTAGCCAAAGGATATGTGACTAAATTGTTCCAAGGTAAAGGTGAAAGCTGTAGATACTGACACATTCACTGAGAATAACTAGATAACCACCCCTCAATTCAATACATTGCTTTAACATGTTCTTTAAATCTGATACTGCCTTTGTAACCATAAATTATTCTACCCAATCAATTTGTTTGAACGGGAATTTGGGACACTGTGGCAGATAACGGTACCTGCACTGTGTGCACTTGATTCAAGAGCAGTCTAGTTTTTTTGCCTTGTTTATGGCCTTTTTTTTCTTTAGCTGTGTAATATAGAGACACGTTGCTAAGTATCTTGCACATATTGCCTGCAACCTTAGGCATTAATAAAACCATACCTCTTATTCAAGAAAATTGTAAGCGTCATTTGCTTTTAAAAATAACCTCTTGAATTTTGCAGGAGGTCTTACTGATACTTCTAGAAGAGACAAAAGTCCTAAAAAATTATTTTATTTCTTTTTAAATGTAGGACTCTTCTCTGTTCCAATTCTTTTTAGTACACCACTATCCAAATTACCTCCTGAGACTATTTGTTTGAACTCTACTCTATCAAAATTAAATCTTTTAAATTTACTGCCTCTTTAAAATGTAGCCCTTACTTAGGTTACACTACTGAAGGAATGCTGTTTCCACATGGTAGATATGCTGCAAATTTGCAGTGCCTTACAAAGAAGGGCAACTTGAGGAAATCCATCTTGAAAATAAAGCACTGCATCTCTTTTTGCAGAAAGTCAGTTCAGCTGCCAACATACAACTTTGTATTACAGCCTCAGAAAGCTGAGGCCCAGTGTTGCTGAATTGCCTGCTTTCAGATCTGCTTCCAGTATTCCTGCCTCTCCCACTGTTCTTGAATCTCATGGCTAGCTGTCTTCCTCAGCTGTACATCTCATAATAAAAATTATCTAGAAATATTTGGATTTAAAGTAGTTACTGGTTTTCCATGTATATATCATTGGCTGTGATCAGGGAATATCAGCAATAATTTGGTAAGGAATAGCTAGGATCAAGGACAAAAAACAGATCTGCAGGAAGAAACCCTGAGATTATATTTATAAATTATATAAATATATTTATATTATATATTTATATATTTATATTATATAAAACTCCAGAGATGATCCAAGTATAAATTGTGACCTGAGTTTAGTAACTTCACATGGCTGCACAAATAATTTATTAAGAAGCTATAGGTCTTTAAAATGGGAGGAGCAGGGCACTCGTGAAGAAACAGAAATGTTTGTGCCTTTTAGATAACTGCTCATTATCATTTGGAAGTGGTCATCTCTGTTAAATATGTGTGCTTTAAAAAAATAAAAAGGAATCTGGGTATGCAGCCTTGGCCTTGTCAGGCCACAAGGAAGGACTATAAGTAGTTTGGTCTGTAAATAACTCTTTGATTACTGATTAGTAAGCCAGGTTATGGGAGATGCTTAATACAATGGAGAGTGAAGGAGGAAATGTGTCCCTGGTAATCACATAGAGATGACCATCTTAGCCCTTTGAGAAATGTCGATGTTTATTACAGACTTGTATGAGATTAGGAAAAAAAACTTAAAATGAGCAAGAGCACAGAGCAGGAAAAAGGAAAGAAACTTGTATTTACTGAGAAGAGCAAGGGGTAGGATTTGGGCTGCCTGAAAAAGGGGGATTGTTATATGGATCTGGTTAAGATTTTTTTGAATTTTTTTAATGGGAAATAGTTGACTTTCTAAAGGGAAACAATAAATTGAGCATTTAAAACACTGTTATTCCTGAAATATTTTCAGCAGGGTTGCAAGAAATATTTCCCAAGAAAATAAAGTTTATACTGAAAACAGGCTATTATTTTTTTTTCAGGGCACAAAAGTAGCTGAAGTTGACCTGAAAGATTTAATTGATTAGATAGCTGATTATCAGAATTACCAGTGATTGTAATATTCTTGGAGTTTGGTTTGACATACAGTTCAGGAACTGTCATTGGTTGTGGGTTTTGTTAATAGATGTCATTCTGGTTTTCTACCATTTGTATTACAGTAATTTCACGATTATAAGCCGCACTGAATATAAGCCGCACTTCTGGGTTTCAGTAACTTTTCATTTTTTGTCCATACATAAGCCGCACCTGATTATAAGCCGCACTTTGGATTCGGACCAAAATTTTAGTCAAAATGGTGCGGCTTATAATCGTGAAATTACTGTATTTTTATACTGACATATTTGAGAAAATTATGTCTTCATTGGAAAAGAGTTAAGTTTATTATTATCTTTCTCTTTTGAAAAAGAGAACTCCTGAAGTACATTGTAACTCTGGACAGTATTTCATCGTCAGATTTTAAAATGCAAAAGAAATTAAGTTCTTTACTGGTTAAAGTGTACACAGAATAGCCTGAATTAATTGGAACGCTTTATAGTTTTATTTCTTGAACTTCTAGTTAGATTATTTGGTAACCTCCTTTAAAAAAATAAATCTAAAAAGCAGGCAGAACACCTCTGTAACAGTTAAACTCTTTTAAGATTGTGTGAAAAGTGATGCTTCTTTCCTTGTGATGGCACAGTAAACACTACCTAACACAATAGGAATCAGCTGGAAATCGTTAATTCCATTGTTGAAAGCCACATAAACTGTAATTTTTTATTTTTTTTTTTTTTTTTAATGGCACAGTAAGCAGTCATTTTCTTCATGAATTCTTGCTGGGAGTAGTTCTGGTCAACCTCTTCCTTTATGACTTGAAGAAGGTAGTGAACAGAAGTTTATGGGCAATGCTAAGTCCTTATATGGATAGCCAAATGCTATGCCAAGGAAAGGAATTCCAAAAGAACTCATGAAACAGAGTAGACAGGCACATAAGGGGTAGTAGAGCTTGTAGAGCTTTAAATACTTTAAAACATCTGGGTGAACGTGTTCTAAACCTTCTTCACACAATACAGGAAGGAAGGTTGACAGTTCTCTGAAATTATTGGCTCAGCACAAGCAACTTTCAAAAAAGTTAATGATATGTCATCATCACCACATCACCAGAAAGGATGTCATTAATAAGATGGAGATGATGTTTTGTAACCATACAAAACCTTAGTGTGCCCATTTTTTTAATATTGGGTAAAGTTTTATAGTCTACATCTCCAGAACAAACTAATTAATTTGATAGGATACAAAGAAGAGGAATTGATGCAGCAGGGGATAAAGTAGCTGCCTTAAGAAGGAATAGGTTACAAGTCTGGGTTGCTTCAGTTTAAAGAGGAGAAGGCTGTAGCATATATGCAATCAATGTTTACAAAATCAGAAAAATGCTGAATAAGCTGATGTAGAATTGTTCACCAAATTGTGCAATATAAGAAAGAGTTGGTATTCAAAACCAACAAACAAACATGGATGCATTAGTGGCTCGATTATTTTTTTACACATCAGGTTTAAGCCTCTGGAACTTGCTGTTCCATGGGGTTGTGAAGTGGGCAGTATCAGCTGGTTCAGAAAGGGATTAATATTCTTGAAACATTAGCAGGACTGATCCAGGGATAACACCTTGTGATATTCTCTAGTGCAACAATTACAGATGCTGGAGAAGTATGAGGGGAAGATACTGTAGGAAGCAGTAGGTTCGTGTGTTTGCCTCACATGCTACTCCTGGAAACAGAGCACAAGACTGCATTGCCTTTGGTGTGATCCAGTACAGTGTTATTTCTTACATTCTTGTGTTTTAGTTGTTTAATGAAAACATTTGCCTGCTGTTTTAAATGGACCTGCAGCAAGAAGCTGATTGAGTTTGTCTGGGAGAATGTCTTCTCCTGATTGTGATCCATGAGTACTGCTCAGTAAACGGAAGAGTAGACTGAACCTTTTTTCTACTGGTGTCATATACATCATCACATCTTCCAGTTTCTTTGTATCAAATGTGTGCAATCAATGTGATGGAATACTGTAGCTAAATGAGTAATATTTGGGCAGATGCACAATGACCAACCAAAGGCAGCAATGACCTGCCCCTCTTGCCAAGTAAAATGCAGTAGCTTAAACCGTGATTTAGTCTGACAAATGATTTGTGGTTTAAGCCTAGAACCTCCTGATTCACACACCAATATACAGTCAGTTACTGCAGTTTGGATGATGGATGCTGACTCATTAGCCTCCGATACTGAGCTTTATTCCAACTGAAATCTCTCCCCTTTGGTATACTTTTATGTCTTTTTTTCCCCATTTTATCTGGCTTTTTCTTCACCATATTCAGCACTTTAGTCTTACTTAGGAAAGGACTTTGTGTTTGAAGATGGGAAATGAGTATAACTTGGTAGGACCTAGAACTGTGTATCCAACCCAACAAATGCTGTTTAGATCAATTAGTGTTGTTGGTAACTGATGTAATGTCAAATCCACTGATCCAGTGAAACACACGTGCAGTCTTGGCTGCGAAAGCAGCATCTGACAGAGCTGAATCAATGACTGCATAGCTTTTAAAGAGGGTTCTTGTCAACACAAGTGCAACAGAGCACCATCCGTGACTAGAAGAAAGAAATGAGAAACCACTTTGAACCAGATGGTGATTCCTTCTAGATGAAAAAGGAGTCTTGTGCTTCATATTTTCCGTGAAGTTCATTTTACACCGGTATTTTGTTGCACTTTTTCTTGTGCACAGAAGATTGCAGGTCAAATAAGCATGAGGGAATTAATAAAAACTCTGAATTTGTGGGAAAGGCAGAAAGAAGGGAAAGAACCAACCTGAAATATTTCTAACCACTGAGCTGGAGCCTGGAGGTTGGATACTTTTACGCATTGGTGACCAAAGTAGTCCAATGACTGCTAGCTAGGAAATTACTATATTTAAAATGTGACAACAAAGGAATTGCCATTAGTAATCCTAGTAATTTTTACTGCCTTCTGTCTGGGTTGTTACATCGTGTTGCAGGCATGAAGTTTTGAACATCTTTGAGACAGCTAGCATGCTCTTAAAGATTCAAACCTGACAGTATTGCAAAGAGTGAATTAAGTATGCAAGCAAAGGAGTTTACATGTGTTCAACTCTGCTATTGCTAAAGCACTTTTTTGCGTGTTTATAATATGAGTGATAGGATCAAGAACCTTGCTAGACTATTTTAATGTAGAGCATTCAATCCTGGCAGTGTTCGAAACTTTCTATTAGCTTGTTGTTTGACCTTACTGAAAAAGTAATATACAGAAGTAAATGGTTTTCTGGTCTTTAATGCAATTTATTCTTATCGAATTTGAGAAAATATGCATATAAAATAAGAAGCTTTAAATAGATTCTAACTTCATACTTTCAGGTTCCTGAGCATGCAGAACTTGCCTGGATTCTTGGGTGCTTAACTAATGTGCCACGGCTGCTACGTTTGCCCCAGTGGAAGGTATGGACAGTTTGGTAAATTTAAAAGAAATTTATGGGAAGTAGTCAGAAATGTTGTCCTGGAAATACTTTTCTACTTTTCATCTATGAAGTGCTAGCTGTACTTTGGTTGTTCTTGCTTTAGGTTTAAGTAATTCTGTAGTCCTGTGGTGGAAGGGGGAAAACATGTCTCTCCAGGTCTGTTCCTCTTAGTCAACATTTTCCTGATGAAAGCTACAGAATGGTGTTTTTGGCAGAGACTTGCAGAAAAAGTAAGTAAGTAAGAGGTTTGTTTACTGTTGTAAAACTGATTTTCCTAGAACATTCAGTATTATTTCAATGCTCATTTAATAATGCAAAAGTAATGCAAGATATTGCAGTGGAAACCTTGGGCCTTGCTGATTAAGGAGTTCCGTACACAGCTTTTCTTTTTCCCCTAGAAAGAGCGGCTGCTTTGTAGATTTTATGGAAGAGTATTCAAAAGAGGCATATGTTTGAAGAGGAGTATAGAAATTATAAATATTAAAAATGTGCTGAGTGAGATTGTATCTTAAATGTTGGCCTTTACAAGCTTCAAATGTTGATCTTCCCAATCTTGGTGTTGCATCAGCATGACTGCATCAACAGAATTTTTGCATTTAATTTCCTTGTATCTTATTTTGACATTTAGTAAGCAGAAAAAGAAAAAGACAGGAGAGAATAGTATCTGAAAAAGGAAAAAAAAAAACCAACTGCTTAAGAGCATTTTGGCTTGCAGAGTTCAGAGTAGTCTTAAATACCTCCAGATGTTTTCTGTTTTCCTGTTTCCCTTCTTAATTACAGTAATTTCACAAATACAAGCCGCATAGACTATAAGCTGCATCTCTGGGCGTTGGCAAACATTTCGTTCTTTGTCCATAAATAAGCCGCACCTGAGTATAAGCTGCTCTGTCGTTCGCAGGGAGGACCCATGTGCAACAAAGTTGCCAAATAGTAACACAATCGCAGCATGGCGGGGGTTACTGGCTCGGCTAAGGCTGTGCAGGCTCGGCCCGCTCGGGGCTGCTGACAGGGCCAGGTGGCCCAGCTCAGCGCTGCCACTCAGCAGGGCCACTCGGGGCCAGCCGCCACTGCCACTGGGCTCGGTCACCCCGGCCCGGCACTACCCCATGGTGGCAGGCAGGGACGGGGCAGCCCCACTCCCACGGTGGTGGGCGGGGATGGAGCCTGCCTGCTCCTGCCGTGGCGGCGGCAGGCGGGGACGGAGCACCCCCGCTCCCGCGGCGGCGGGCAGGGACGGAACCTGCCTGCTCCTGCCACGGCGGCGGGCGGGGACGGAGCACCCCCGCTCCCACGGCGGCGGCAGGCGGGGACGGAGCCCACCTGCTCCTACCGCGGCAGGTGGGGGCAGGAGCCCCCCACTTACCCCACGGGCCGCGGGGATGGCAGCACGGAGCCCCCGCCTTCCCCCTGGGCCGCGGGGATGGCAGCACAGGGCCCGCCTGTCTCTACCCCGGGCTGCAGGAGAGGAGGGAAGGAGGCAGCTCCCCTGCCTCTCCCCCCACCCCCCGTGCTGCCTGCAGGGAGTTAGCTCCACCCGCGGTGCAACAGAGTAACGATTTGTAACAATCGCGAAATGCCGGCTTTTACTGGCCGGTTGCTCGACTCAGCACCTCGGTTTCCACTTCTGGGCTTGGAAATGTCAGAAAATTATTCACATATTAGCCGTTCCTGAGTCTTAGCCGCATTTCCGGTGTGGGAGCAAAATTTTAGTCAAAATGGTGTGGCTTGTATTCATGAAATTACTGTAAATAAAACCAGTAAAACTTAAATACAGCAACCAGTGTTAATGCATGGCATAGATTAAAGCAAACCTTTTCAAACCTGAGGTTCTGAAGTTATCTCTTAAATCCTACTTTGACTGGATTGACTTTCAAGACCTACAGATAGGTGTTACAGGTGAAAGACTTTGAAAATTAGGTTCCCTGAACTCTAGGTACTTACAGATGTGGACAGAATACAGGATCTCTTGGAGAGTGAGACAAGTCTAAATATATTTGAACAGTCTTAATGAAATAATTCAGATTTCAAGGGGGTTAGTATATTTAACTATTGCTAAAAGTAAAACACAAATATGACATAGCTAGTACAGAATTAGTGTTTGTAGCCTGACTGCCTTGATCTAGGTGAGCCATATCAAGGAGCATCAGAATGCATTAGGTGGATTGTGGGGAGCAGTGTGAACTAATGGAGGCAACACTGGACTCTGCCTCTGTAGTTCTGTCAGCTGTCACTGTCACAGGTTCTCCTAGCTATTGCTGGCTATCCTGGTAACTGTGTGTGATCACTGTGTCTTGATCTCTAACACAGGCATTAATACCTTTTTGTATCTCCATTATGAAGTATTTCAAAAATTTATTGCTGAAGACACTCTTTTAAAAGTAGGATTTATGTGCAATCACAAGTGTAATAAGCCAGCCTGATGGCTTTGCATGTGAAATTGTTTCCATTAATAAGGTTACTAATGGAAAACTAAAGAAATGCTAGGTTCCCTTCTCATTAGAATTTCAGAACTGTGTAGGGAAATTCTTAAGTATAGGACATAAACCAGAATATATTCATAAGGAGTAGATTTTACATGACACTATCTTCTGTAGAGCTACATAATAAGTTACTTAATTACAGTAATTTCATGACCATAAGGTGCACCGGACTATAAGGCGCACCTCCAGGAGTCAGCAAATTTCGCAACTTTATACATTATATAAGGTGCACTGGACTATAAGGCGCATTTTTTTTTTTACGCGAAGATCCGTGCCACACGCAACAAAGTAACTAATTAGTAACAGTATCCCACCATCGTGGAGTTTACTGACAGGTGCTCAATTTGCAAACATTTTTCACAGATTGGTGTAGCCTTTAAACGCAGCCACAAGCGCCCTCCCCGTGCGCAGGGCTTGGTACTCCCGCCCGCCCCCGGCTGGCGAGGTGGGGCTTGGAGTGGCCATGGTTCGGGGTAGCCACAGCTCACACCTTGGGGTTGCTGCGGTTCAGGGCAGCAACGTACACCGCCTCCTGCACCGCAACCTGCAGCAACCTGAACCGCCCCGGCGCTCGGCAACCCCCTGGCACTCCGGGAGCTTCATGCCCCCCCAGCACTCCGGGAGCCCTGCGCCCCCCCGAGCTTTTCCCCCGCGCCACCACTGCCCCAATGCCGGCGGGCTTACACCACCGCTGCCCCAATGCCGGCAGGCTCGCCCCACACCGCTACCACCCCGATGCAGCCAGCTTTCCCCCCGTGCCGGCGCTGCCCCGATGCCGCCACCAGGTGGGCTCTGCTCCCGCCCCTCGCCTCCCTGACAGCACAGCTTCCGCCTGCCTGCCAGCACTGCTCCTGCCCCCTGCCTCCCTACCCGCACTGCTCCTGCCCCCCACCTCCCTGCCCATGCTGCTCCCGCCCCCTGCCTCCCTGCTAGCACTGCTCCTGCTCCCCGCCTCCCTGCCTGCGCTGCTCCCGGTGCCTGGGGCCGTCCCCCGCCTCCCTGCCCACTCTGCTCCCGCCCCCCACCTGCCTGCCAGCACTGCTCCCGCCCCCTGCCTCCCTGCTAGCACTGCTCCTGCTCCCCGCCTCCCTGCCTGCGCTGCTCCCGGTGCCTGGGGCCGTCCCCCGCCTCCCTGCCCACTCTGCTCCCGCCCCCCACCTGCCTGCCAGCACTGCTCCCACCCCCTGCCTCCCTGCCAGCCCTGCTCCCGCCCCCTACCTCCCTGCCCATGCTGCTCCCACCCCCTGCGTCCCTGTCAGCACTGCTCCCACCCCCCACCTCCCTGCCTGCGCTGCTCCCGGTGCCTGGGGCCGTCCCCCGCCTCCCTGCCCACTCTGCTCCCGCCCCCCACCTGCCTGCCAGCACTGCTCCCGCCCCCTGCCTCCCTGCTAGCACTGCTCCTGCTCCCCGCCTCCCTGCCTGCGCTGCTCCCGGTGCCTGGGGCCGTCCCCCGCCTCCCTGCCCACTCTGCTCCCGCCCCCCACCTGCCTGCCAGCACTGCTCCCACCCCCTGCCTCCCTGCCAGCCCTGCTCCCGCCCCCCACCTCCCTGCCCATGCTGCTCCCAACACCTGGGGCCACCCGCAGCCCCCCCCCCCCATTGCTACTTGGTGCTCCCGCGGTGCCGCCCCCCCTCGCGGCTCTCTCTTCCGGGTTGGCAAATTCTGCAACTTTGTCCATTATATAAGGCACACCGGACTATAAGGCGCATTTTTGGCTTCGGGCCAAAATTTTAGTCAAAAGGGTGCGCCTTACAGTCATGAAATTACTGTATTCAGAATTCTTATTAATTAAAATCAGTGACTTTGATACCATTAGTCAAAAGTATGATTCTTTTCTGTTTTCCTTTTCCAAACAGATGAAGCGTGCCAGCCTGAATAGTGAAGGAACTGTTGGTTTGTTGACTTACCCTGTGCTTCAAGCAGCAGATATTTTGCTGTACAAGTAAGAGGCAGAATGTGAGCCCATGGGCAATGTCTGTTCAGCTACATGGGAATGAATGCTTGTAGGTCAGCATGCTAACTTACTGAGCAGGGAAGCTGGGTGTGATTAGATAAGAAAATTGAAAATGGATGGCAGACTCTTAAGTGGCTGGTTGAAATATAGCCTGGTGAAAAAGCTACTGACAGGGCTGTAAAGAGTAAAAGCTGGTAACGTGAGAATAATTCTTAGGGAATTATAGCAGACTGGTGTTTAATTATGCATATTACAACATTCACACTGATATGCTTTTTTAAAAGTAATTATTCTTTATTTTATGCAGTTTACTGTAGAGGTACTTAAACTGTCTGTATGTAGTATACCAATATTAGTGAGGGATTCTGTGTAGGTCAGTTCACACTGATGAAAAAGAGTAGGTTATTGACTGCAGCTTGTAGTACCTGGGCTGGTTCAGTTTTCTCGGTGTTGTACTGTGTGCTGCTGTGGAAATAGCCCCTAGTGAGGGTCTGGGGACTCAGCATGCCTAAGCCTGTAGCCTGGCTGATAGAATTTGTAGTGCATTGTCATGAGTGGTTGTATTTCATAATACGATTTAAACTGTCTAAAGTAAATGTTAAGGACAGTACACCATGTATGAATTATTTTTATGTTCAGAGCATTATGTACTTTGTGTCATTGTTCTGAAGGGATTTGTGAGTATTGGTTGAGACAGAGAAGTAACAAATGACTGAGGACAAGGATGTCAGGTCAGACTAACCAAGATTAACCAGTTGTGAATTCATAAAAATGTATCTAGATAAATTTCATGTTAGTTGATCATAGTAGAGAAAACAGGACTGTTAGAAGACCAAGAGATGGTATTTCTAATTTACCTAAATTTTATCCAAAAATAACAGGAAGGAAGCAAAGTCAGAATTAATTTGCATATTATAATTATAATATTCAAATATAATATTGTAACTTTAGTTGAAGTGAGTCCCATTTGATTGTCAAATGTTTGAGTGATTTGAGTGTCAAGTATTTAAGGATGAAATTTAGACAACTTCATCAGAAATTACATTGTTTTGATTGAACTCAACCATATCTGTCTCTTCCATCTCTAATAAGATCGGGTGTTTCATCTTTTCTTAGTTAAGCCAGTGGTTTGTTGGCTACTATCTATGTTAACAGCAGGCTGTCCACACAGAGCACACAACAAGGAAATGAAAGAGAAACAATATGTCTTTGAAGAAATTTGACTTAATATCTTTAATGAGAAATGTTTTAATGTAAATAAAATAATATGAGAAACAAGAAATGGTGAGAAATGGAAACACAGGAAGGGAACAGCAGTCATGAAGTAGAATTTAGAGCTGGAGGAGGCGAAGAAAGAGTATTAGTTCAGATGAACCAAGGATCAAAGAGACGGGAAAATGGACGTAAGGTAAATATATGACAGAAAAGAATAAAAATAGCACCAGAACAGAAATATTTTATTTTAAAGACAGCAAGGAAAAAGGTAAGGTATCGTGCAGCTACTTTTATAGAGATAATATGTTTTCTGTTTAGTGGCAAACTTTGTGAATATGGAACCGTTTTGGCATATGGAAACATTTCTTTTGACTTCCTTAAAGTATATTGATTATGGTAACTGATTTTCTCTCAATTATAGGACACTGTGATTTCCTATAGACTACTGTAACTGTTTTTAGATTGCCTTACTGACTGGGAATAAAGATGGACAAATTGAGTCCTGGATGTCAACCCAGTAATTCAGAATTGAAAAGAAAAGAATACCATGTTGATCTCAAATTTTCTGGGAACTTAAAAGATGCATAGTGGGCTTCCTTAATTTGGAACATGTCCAGTATTTATAGCTGAATACCCAGTAACCCTTAGAAAAAAAATCTGCTGGTGGATGGGAGAGTAGTCAGAAACTGGCAAGATTTCAAGTCTGCCTCATCTAAAAAATTCATACATTTTTAGCAAGTATGATTAACTGTGGGAAAGAATCACCAGGGGAAGTAATGGATTCTTCACCTCCTCATGTCTTCTGATGCAGATTGTGTTTCCCTCCAGAAGCGTATTCAAGCCATTGAGTGCAATATAGAAGATAAAATTATTCTTTTAATCTAGCAGTTCTAGTCCTCTAATAACACTTGTGACAATAGAGGTGCTGGATCACATGATTTATACAATTGTGATGAGGAAGAAACACTCTCTTCTTTCCTTCCCTTTGTACCTCCTCAGTATTAACTCCTCAACAGTTACGTTTTCCTGAGACTTGACATGACAAGGTGCTTACACTTTATGCCTTGCAGATCTTTCTTACGTTGTTTGCACACTGTAACGTGCTCTTTGATCTCTAGAGAGGCAGCAGGAGATAATACAGAAACCTTTATTTGAGCTGAGTTTAATGAGTTATTTTTACAGGTATCTTTGGCGTCTTCACAAAGGGTTATTTTTACTCTTGGTAATGTGCTTCAGTGCAGCACAAAAAGCAGAGTCATCCTTGAATATGTTCAGTTTGGGATCTTGTTCCCACAGCACCTATATCTAACTGGGACTGAGTGTTTGGCTCAGTCTGGTCCTCAGTCATGGCAGAAGTTGTGACAGTCTTGAGTAATATTTCAGCAGAACCAAAGAGCTTTGCTGAGTTTCCTGTATCTGTCTTTTATTAAAAGGTCAACGCATGTTCCTGTTGGAGAAGATCAAGTCCTGCACCTGGAACTAGCCCAAGATATAGCACAACATTTCAACAAGAAATATGGAGAATTCTTTCCTGTGCCAAAAGCCATTTTAAGTGAGCTGCTCTTGGTTATTTTTTTTCCCTTAACTGCACTTCAAAGTTGAAAATGTATTTAAATATTATGGAAATAGTTTCAGGGACCTAGAAGAGGGGGCAAACTGATATTAAGAGAATGTAAAATTTTAAAAAATGGCAACAAGAGACTAGAGGCTGTGAAAATGAACTCCCAAGATAGATAAAAGGCTTTAGAAATCCATGGTCAAGAAATGTACGTGATGTCTGGTATTCTAATCCTGGGGGCCAGATACACTCTACTGCTGCCAGTCAACCTTGCTCTTCACGTACTTTTTAAGAGTAGGGTCTCTGTTCCATGTTGCTCATTCAGGAGACATGTAAGCAACAAGGCAAGAGTCCTCTAGCAAGCAGAATCTTCAGTGTCTGAGTGGGAGATGTTTACTTTAAGCATGCTGAACAGCCTGTTGGTTTATATGTACAGTGCTCAATTTTTTTACAGGTGTTTAATGTATACTTGAGTATTTCAATATGTATCTGTCACAGAACTTTACAGTTTTGGTCATAGAGTCAGGAAGACTTATAAGGAAAATCTTCTCAGCCATTTTTGAGCAATAAAGTCATAGGCCGAGGGGTGAGGAGGAGTCAGATGGCATAAATGGCATGTTTGTTAAGAAACGTGAAGAATGGGGCAAGGATGAAGTGTTGCATCTTTCTTGTAAGTAATGTAGAGGAATGCACAGCAGAGACCTTCGCCCCCAAAAGGGGAAGGAGTTCTCCCCTTAGAAAAGACAGGCAGTAATAAACCTTTCTCAATTTTCAAGCCTCAATGACGAAAACGGTGTTAGACCTAGGGGAGAGTTCTGAGGATATTAGGGATTGCAAACTCTGCAGTTTCTAATTGAGTACTAAGCACTATAAAGAGAAGCTGAGTGTAGCCTATAATGCAGGTGAGACTCTTTACCATTAAATAAAAAGCTTAATTTGAAAAAGGAAAAAAAGAACGTTTCAGTTTGTTCCCAAAAAGCATTCCTTCTCAAGTTCACAAGTATATGGAAACCAACAAAATATCCTAGATGAATGGAGAAGGTAGGGACCTATTCAGACTCACTAGCTGTATACAATTGAATTACCTGGACTCTTTCAAATCTGCAGAAAAGGGACAGACTCTTACAAAAGGTGATTTCAGAATAAAGCACTTTCTGGGGCAATCCGAATTGTATGCTTGAAGAACTTTTATTCTTTCACTGAGTACATAGGCCATCTATGAGCAGTATGCAGGTAATTTAGTTGGCTGTATTAGATGTCTAAAAACAATAGGTGTGACAACTCTGTAGATAAGTGATACTTTATGTACTCAATGAATTATATTTCTTGGTGAAAAACTGAAACAGCGTGGGTTGATGCTGTTAAAGTACTTTGCAATATTCTCCTAATGCTACTAATCTATTTCATGTACATGCGGGTGTCTTAGCGGCTTGTACAATACCCATGTTTCTTATCTGAACAGTGCTTTACATCTAACAGAGCTGGTCAATGTTGAGTTAGAGAATTGTAATAACTGTTTTTACTGAAATTTAGGAGAATAACCAAGAGAATTTGAGTGGAAGAGTTTCCTGAAATAAGGTGATTAACTGTTATGGGATTCTTATTGGGTTTTTTACCAGAGGAGTTAACCTGTTTCTCTACTGCTCAGAAATTTTCAGTAATGTGCAGTAATACAAGGGAGTAGAAATTTGGGAGGGAAAACAGCATGTAAGCCACCTAAAATATTAGGAGTAGCCCCAGCAGAAGTTTGTGCTTAGTGAGGATGGGAAAGATGGAACAGGCTTCATTCAATTTATGAGAGGAAAACAGTAGCTTCTTAAAAGGACAGGAAGGGTGCAAGGACTAAACATAGCATACGTGATTGTGCTCACAGTTCATTTTTGAGCAAGGATAAACAGCTTCATCATATAGCTGCATATTGTTCTTAGCAATTGTCATAAGAAACCATTTTCTGTGCTCATAACTTTTTTTTTTTTAAGGTACAACAAAGAAAATAAAATCCCTCAGAGATCCATCAGTGAAGATGTCCAAGTCAGACCCACAGAAGTTAGCTACTGTTAATATAGCAGACAGCCCTGACGAAATAGTGCTGAAATTTCGCAAAGCTGTGACTGACTTTACCTCGGAGGTGACCTACGACCCCGCTGCTCGCCCCGGTGTCTCCAATCTGGTGTCCATTCACGCTGCAGTAACGGGGCTTAGCATCAAAGAAGTGCTGCACCAAGCCACTGGTCTTGACACTGCTCACTACAAGATGGTGGTAGCAGAGTCAGTTATCCAAAAATTTGCACCTATCAGGAATGAAATCAAGAAACTCCAGGAAGACAAGTCCCATCTGATAAAGATTTTAGAGGATGGAGCAGAAAAAGCCAAAGAACTGGCTGCTCCTATCTATCAAGAAATAAGGAGACTGGTGGGATTTCAATAGAAGCTGCTGAGTAGTTTCAAGGACTTCTGTATCATGAGACAGAGATTTTGTTATTTGTAGCAAAATCGTTTATTAATTTTTAATCATTTTGATTTGAAACAAAAGCTTTTCTTCCTGGAAGATCCAAGGATCTTCCAATCCAAGGAGAATGTTGAAAGTAATTGCATTAAAAAATGAGCATGAAGCCAGGTATTTCCAGTGGGACCAGGATTAAACTTGTCTGTATAGTCAAGGAGGGAGGACAGAAGCAATCACAATTCACTAAGAAATTGTACAAAAGCAGATTATAAGGTTGCCTGCGTGGGTTTTTGGATTTTTCCATTGACCACTGCGAGAAGCTGAAGTGTAGACAAGGTGATCAACTCTAGCAGAAAGATCTGTAATCCTCTCAAGAACATACTTAGCTGTTTATGTGATCTTGTTACAAATGGACAGTTTATCCTATTGGGAGTTAGTAAACTTTGATATGGTGATTGAACATGTTCTTGGATAACCAGAATAAAAGCGGAGACTTAAAAATAAATGGTCTGGGTGATGAAGAGAGAACTTACTGCTTCTCCCTATAGTGTCTTCAAATTCAGTGTGAATTTTTTTTTTTTATCTACATAGTTTTTGTGACGTGAATTTCACTTCTGCCATTTGTGCCATCCTGCTGGTCAGGTCTAAGGTACTTCAGTGTGAGATGACATGAGGTACTTCAGCTGCTCATATTTCAACTGGTATTCTGTTTAGCAGGAAGCTTCTGGATTTTCAGTTCAGCATTGAGTCTAGGATTGCTTTTTAAAAGGTGCAGAAGAGAAGATGTAATCCTGAATCAAAGAAATCTTGGGTTGAGAATCAGAGAGCTTTCTGTAATGTTTACAAAGTTGTTTTTTTAGAAAATTGTACCAAGGTCAGAGCCAGAATAGAGTCAAATAGATCTTTATGGACTCTTCACAACTGAGCCTTGAGAAAGTATAGTGATGGGAGAACAGTGTTAGCCTTCTCTGATCTTGGGTCTCAGAAGATCCACAGACTTGGACCCATGGATTGTGGCACTTGTTGGGGAATGTGTGGCAAAGGGAAATTGCCAAAAGGAGACATTATGTTCTGAAGAGGGGTAGTAGTACATGTTAAAAGGTAGCAAAAGCCCTACTGGTCCTGTGCCAGCATATTTAACTGTGTCGTTACACTTCGTGGTGCTGTGTTTGAATTTGCTGTACTGCAATGTAAATTGAGTTAATCCTGTACTCTGATAGCTCATAACCACTCTATGCCTGTGGCATTTGTCATGAAGGATTGCAGTCTTACACGACCGAGTTAGTAAAACATGGTGGGGGGAGGTGTTTCTACATAGTGCAGTTGGTTGGTTGGTTGTTTTGGGGTGTTTCTAAAAAGCAGTATTTAGTTAATTATAGTGAGCTGATTCAGAAAGAAATATTTAATTTTCCAAAACATAAAGCTGAGGAATGTGCGTTTCCAGATCTGTGCTGAGACCTATTATTTGTTAGGGATCTGAAGAAGAGAACTACCATGCAAGAACTCGATGATGACAGATTTTCTAAAATTAGTCAAGACTAGAGAAGCAGAGTGGATGGAGACAGACTGATTGGAACCAAACTCAGTATAGACAATCCTAAAGTAATGGCCTCTGGGAAGAATAAGTAAGTAATTTCATGATTATAAGCCGTGCCATTTTGAATAAAATTTTGGTCTGAACCCGGAAGTGTGGCTTATAATCAGGTGCGGCCAATATATGGACAAAGAACTATAAGTTGCTGTTTTGGGTTGGAGGACAGCTGTCTGCTGAGAAAGGCAGGAGCTTCTCTTTGAAATAAAGAATGTAAACCCCCTCCCTCCAAATTATTATAATTTTGAAATCAAGGGGCTTTCAGGCAAAGATATGGGAATAACAGTTCTTTACTAGGGAAATTAAAATAGAAATACAGTACTACAAAGAAACAAACCCCAAACCCTGACAAAGTCAGAGTACAACCTGACACCCCATCAGGCAGGATGTTGGTAGCCGTCCCATTAAATGGTGGCTGCAGTCCTCTTGCAGTGACAGATGTGGTTCAGTTGAAGCAGTGCTCCTGTAGAAGATGTAGTTTCCCTCCAGAGGTCCAGCGGTGATATGAAGAAATACGGTTTTCCTCTGGAGTCCAGTGGAGAAAGGGGCTCCCTTAGTGTCCCAAAACCTGTGTTTTTATTTTGGTAAGAAATGTTGGGCTCTTCCCCCTGGCTGGAACAGTTTCCAATGGGATGAAGTAATTTTATCAGTCCCACAGTGGGACTCAATGGGCCATTAGCAGAAAATGACTCACTGCAGGAAGGATGGGTTGTGAAAGGATAAAGAACAATGCCCCGCCTGGTTTCAATGGATGGCCCATTAGCAGAGTATCTCCCATGGAGATAAGGATCACTGTCCCCACCCTCAACAGATGGTGATAGAATAGATACCTTTTATCACCCTCTGTATTGTAACTCAAGTTGCTGACACCCAGAAGTGCGGCTTATAATCAGGTACGGCTTATAATCGTGAAATTACTGTATATTCAAAAATTGTCCCTGATGTTAAATAAGCTGTAGTAGATAAGGAAAGGACATGTTATAAATGTTCATATTTACATAATTTTGCAAAACTTTTGTCAGTTTAACAGCTGCATTAGGGCGCTAAAATGAAATATTAAGGCACACTATTACTACTGCTTCCTGACTTGGCATAAAATGTTTGCTGTGGTGCTTTTTAATGTAAATTGATTTCTGCAAAGGTCCCAAGTATGTGCCTTGAGAAAAGCTAATACTGTGCTCATGAAGACTTTGAAAATCTTTAATACTTGTGTGTCTAGTTTCTACCATATCTCTTTTTTACTAGCAAAGATAGAAGTATATATTCAAAAGACAAATCACAGTTTCAAGGTCTCTTTACACTTTTGATACTCAAATCACCTAATATATAGAGTTGCCATTCGACACACCTTCTTTGCAGTGGAAGGAAAATAGGAGCATTCATAGGAGGGGTTGGTACCAACAGGTAATTTAGGTTAGTTGCTTAAACTGTTAGATTCTTTGTCAGAGTTTTCCCTCCCCTTTCTCCATCAGTCCAACAAGTCTTACTTGCCTGACCTATTTCCCTCAAGTAAGAAATACGCATGTTTTTTCATCTTCAGGAAAGTCGAACTTGTACAAAATGAGTGTTACCCTACTGATTGTTGAGTTAGCTTTTTATTTTAGTTGCTCCTGTGCAGATATTCTCAAAATAACATGTGTTTGCCCAGTGAAATAATCCCGATTCCATTAACAACCATGACCTTTAGAATCCCTTGAGAGGAGACAACAAATGTAGATGTTTGCAGATATCTCTTGCCTATTTCAGTTTTCTTAGAGCATGTTTCTTCTGCAGAATTAACCATTCCGCTGATTTAGCTGAGCTTGAAGCAATGAGTTGACTTCAAGCTACTTTCTCCTCTTCTACCTCCCTGTTTCCTCTTGGGAATATTTTATAAGCACCCATTCTATATAGTGTTCTGTGGTAATGTTTACTGAGTAGTGCAGTTGAGTTAGAACAACTCTTTAGAGAACAATTCTTGGAGAAGCTTTGATGCTTTATGTTTCGTAATTATTTGTCTCACACTAACTGTAGTGCTGGGGATTTGATGTTTGTTTGCAATGAAGTAGGTGCACTCCTCAAACACATTTTCATGTTTGTTTTTATCCAAATCGCATTCTCTAAGTCTTTCTGTGATATCACCTGAAGTGCAGTTGGTGGGAAGTTTCTGTAGAAGCACACTCCTCATCCTGCAGTGTGGTATAGACATGTCCTCTGGTATTGTGGAAGTCACTGTAAGATGTTCTTCCAGGACAGGGAGGGAAAAAAGTCCAAATATATCTTTCCTAATTGAAGTAAAGAGTCAAAAGGTGGAAAGGTACAGTAATTTCACGACTATAAGGCGCACCCTTATGATTAAAATTTTTCCCTAAACCCGGAAGTGCGCCTTATAGTCCGGTGCGCCTTATCTGATCTACAAAGTTGCAAAATTTTCCACCCCGGAAGTGAGAGCCGCGAGGGGGGGCGGCGCCGCGGGAGCGCCGAGTAGCCATGGTGGGGCAGCCGCGGGCAGTCCCAGGCACAGGGAGCAGCGCGGGCTGGAAGGCAGAGGGCGGCCCCGGGCAGCCCCAGGCATGGGGAGCAGCGCGGCTGGAAGGCGGGGCGTGGCCCCGGGCAGCCCCGGGCACGGGGAGCAGTGCGGGCTGGAAGGCGGGGGACGGCCCCCGGCGGCTCCGGGCACAGGGAGCAGCGTGGACTGGAAGGCGGGGCGTGGCCCCGGGCAGCCCCGGGCACGGGGAGCAGTGCGGGCTGGAAGGCGGGGGACGGCCCCCAGCGGCTCCGGGCACAGGGAGCAGCGTGGACTGGAAGGCGGGGCGTGGCCTATCAGCGCCACAGCTGATAGGGGCAGGCGCAGCCAGCGGGGCTGCGGTGCTGGCGGCAGCAGGGCCACAGGCCGATAGGGGCCGACGGGACCACAGTGCTGGGGGCAGCGGCGCCACAGCTGATAGGGGCAGGCGCAGCCAGCGGGGCTGCGGTGCTGGAGGCAGCGGCGCCACAGCTGATAGGGGCCAACGGGGCCGCAGTGCGCCGAGCCGAGCGAGGGATGGGAGGCAGGGCAGTGACGGCGCGGGGCAAGCCCGCCGACATGGGGGCACCCGGAGCACCAGGGAACTCTGGAGCAGCGGGGCCCTGGGGACGCCGCACGGAGCGGCGGAGGGCTTTCTCCGGCCCCGGGGACGCCACACGGAGCGGCGGCGGGCATTTTCCGGCCCCGGGGACACCGCACGGAGCGGCGGCGGGCATTTTCCGGCCCTGGGGACGCCGCACGGAATGGCGGATACAGGCAGGCCCGGGGGCCAATGGCTGCCGGGTTGGGGCGGGGCCTTGGCCAGCAACCGCGCGGGGGGAGCTGGGGGCGGAGCCTCGCTAAAAAAAAAAAAAAAAAAAGTGCGCCTTATAGTCCGGTGCGCCTTACCTGATCTGCAAAGTTGCAAAATTTACCGACTCCCGGGGGGTGCGCCTTATAGTCCGGTGCGCCTTATGGTCGTGAAATTACTGTACCCTTACCCCTTACTGTGTTGCTCACTGAAGAAAAGGAAGCAGACTCAATGATCTTTTATTTAGAATGCATTATTAATTTGTGCCTTAGACTCAAAATCTCTTTGGTCATTCCTATATGTTAGTGCACCTCTACTGCAGATCCCAACCACAACACACATATCAGACATAGCATCTCCTGGTAAGATGCATTCACCTTTGGAGATAAAGCATCAACTCCACAATGAATTACTTGGAAAAATCTAACAAAGACATTTATACACTTGGGACGTTTATTTTTCCAGCTAGTTATTCCTAGGAAGTCATGATATCACATAGTGAGTCTCAGCTCTGTGCTTTCAGTTTAGAGCACATTTACTGAAAATTTTAGGTTCAGGAATGATGTCTTCTGCAGCAGAGATTCCAAATGATTGTTGGCCCCATAAATTAACTCTGGGACTGCTCCAGCATACATGCCTGCCTCAAATAGCTGGAGTGCATGGATATTGTACATTATACTGGAAGATGTGGTTGCAGTATGCTTTTTCAAACACCATGATCTGACTTCTCAGATTCCCCAGAAGGCTTTCTGCATAGTTCTCATTCAGTGTGTGCTTATCTACAATGCATTCAAGCAAAACTCCTTTGCAGGATTATGGCTGCATCCACTAAAGGCTAGGGAATTCATAAAAATGAGCTGAAAGTCTAAGGAAAGACTGTGAAATGGGATCCTTAGGGACTGACCTGCATCCAAATATTTTGGGAACCATAGGTTATCAAAGTAAATGTTTTCTTATCCTTGATTAGGGCCATCATGATCCTGACAACAGTGTAGTAGTAAATACTGCTGATGAAAGTGTGTTCTTTCAGCAGTCCAGATGGATTGGATTTATGTTCAGTACAATAGATGGATCTTTCACTGTTTTGATCTGTGCATTTAAGCCCCTGGATTCTGCCTACCTGGTTTTTTTATGACTGATGGACTACTGCACAGAGAGAAATAGTCTAGCAAGCTGGTGTTGGAAGTCTGGTGGAAAAGGGGTTTTGTTCAGGAAATATATTATCTGTTTTTGACAGGAAAACAAAACCCCTCTCTCTGCTGTATTGAACTGTCTCATTTCCTTTAAATTATTTGATCTGTTCATTCTTTCTAAGCAAATTTGACAGCTGCAAGAAGTATGTCAATGTATTCAAAATGTATTCACTGTAGTGAAAAGCCTTGGAAGGACTCAGACATCTCTTATCTAAAGTCTCTTATGTAGTGGGACTTTATGTTAGCATCAACCAGTTTTGGGAAAAATGCTACAACAAAACTGTAGTCATATGTGACATTAATTTACCTGCTTAAAGCTTTTGTGTTTTGATTTGGATTTTTTTAGCTCACTCAGCTGTGAAAAAGCTTGTTAAATATTGAATTCCCAATGACATTTTTATCACGTAGTCTTGTCCAAATGACAGCTGGAATAATGGAAAATACTCTTTATTATCACAAAAGATTCTGCTCTGATTCTCACTGTCTTTTCTTTCATTCTCTTGTTTGTGCTAATGGTCATATTGTGGAAGGTTTCACAGGTAAGTACAGTAATTTCACGAATACAAACCGCACCAATTTGACTAAGATTTTGCTCCTAAACCGGAAATGCGGCTAATACTCAGGAGCGGCTAATATGTGAATAATTTTCTGACATTTACAGCCTCAGAAGTGCCAGCCAGAGCGCCGAGCCAAGCTGCTGCAAAGTCGGCATTTTGCGATTGTTACAAATTGCTACTCTGTTGCACCGCGGGTGGAGCCTGGCTGCCTGCAGGCAGCACGGGGGGCGGGGAGAGAGGCGGGAGAGCTCCCTCCTTCCCTCCTCTACCACAGCCCGGGGGAGAGACAGGGGGGCCCCGCACCGCCATTGCCGCGGCTCGGGGAGGAGAGGGGGGACCCGGGCCGCCCCTGCCGCGGCTCTGGGAGGCAGCGGGAGACCCAGGCCGCCACTGCCGTGGCTCTGGGAGGCGGCGGGGGACCCGGGCCGCCACTGCCACGGCTCTGGGAGGCGGCAGGGGACCCGGGCCGCCCCTGCCGCGGCTCGGGGAGGCGGCGCGGGGCTCCGTCCCTGCCTGCCACCACAGGACAGCGCTGGGCCGTGGTGACCGAGCCCAGTGGCCCCGCCGAGCGGCAGCGCCGGGCTGGGCTACCTGGCCCCATCAGCAGCCCCTAGCGGGCCGGGCCTGCACAGCCTTAGCTGAGCCAGTAAACCCCGCCCTGCCGCCATTCTGTTACTATTTGGCAACTTTGTTGCACGCGGGTCCTCGCTGCGAACGACAGAGTGGCTTATATTCAGGTGCGGCTTATTTATGGACAAAGAACGAAATATTTGCCAACACCCAGAGATGCGGCTTATACTCAGTGCGGCTTGTATTCGTGAATTTACTGTATTTATTCTGTGTCAATAAGAAATAATTTTACCTGCAACAGTCCCATATTATTATGAAAATGGAAGATTCACTGATCATTTAACTTGTAGGCAGCAGCCTTGGTGTCACAATTATTTTAAATAAAACCAAGTGCTAGCCTTCTGCACAGGTAAAGTAAACAGTTTAACACCTGGAAAGATATTCTGCCAGTGTTGTAAATTGCTGTCACAGAACACCATGACTGAAGATGAGATTATACTCTACAGGAGTGGTCTTGTGCTGCCTGTGGACATAAAATTAAGCACTGAGCTTAGTGTTTGTTGTGCTGTCATGCTCTCAGCATTCCAACATGGCTGTGAGATGGGAACAAAGCAAATCTGTGCCACGGCAGAAGGCTTGATCAGTTCCAGATGTGCTACATTTACTGTATCTGCAAGATGAAATGTCAAGACAAGTTGCAGAACAAAAATCCTTAAAAGTTATTAAATGTTTAGAAGTAACAGCATGCTTGTAAAGCTTGGGTAATAAAGCCTGTGATAGCATGGTCTTAGCCTCATTCATACAGCTGACAGGAGCAGTCACACACCTGAGTGTGATGGTAGCATAAGGTAAGTCATCTGCTTCCTCAATACAGTAGTGTAAAGACAGTATGAGTCTAATTTGAGGGGTTACTGGATTAACCCTCACAGGTGGGAAATAATGGCTTATGGCAGAGCAAGGTGGTACCACATTTCTCTTGTGCCCTAAACCATTCTGAAACCAGATACTCACAGTTCAGATGGGGACACAAAGCACAGAGAAGTTGCTGCATGGACAGTGTCACTTATCCCACGTGCTGTTGTATCTATGACTGCAATTCCTCCAGTTTCAGTTTGGCATGATTTTATTGTCATCCATCCATGTGAAATGATAGTCACATGCTGGTAAAATTAATGGAACTTTGGTTTGAAGCACTGGATGTATGTTCTCTGCTATCTTTGGTGAAAAAATCTTTTCTAATGCCCCAGGATTTATAGAAAGAAATCTTAAACTAAATAAGAAGACACTTACCAAAACAAACCTACTCTCTGGTATTATTCAGAGTTTCTGGTGTAGGTGGTTTCTGACTTCATTTACCTTGTTTATCTTCATGCTTCCTCCCCTAAGCCTCATCCCTTTCTGAGTAAAAACCTGTGTGTTGAATGTTGTGAGACTGACTTTTTATTGTGACTGGAAACAGTTTGTCAAATATATTTGAAGAGTCTCTTCATGGTGTTTGCTGAATGAATAACAAAGATTTCAGTAAGTGCCTCTTGAGTATTTAAGTTAAGAAATATCTGTGAGTGGATTGGGTTTTGCTCTGCCCACACTTACTCCTTCATGCCTGTCTGGCAGATGTTCCTACAACAAGAATGGGAAAAAGAGAAATTTTCTCCTTAGGGTTGTAGGCCAAATGTAAACTGCAAGTGGCAGTGTGGCATCCATTATTTTTAGGCAGTCCTCATTAACTTAGTGATATAAAGTTGAAATTGTGTGGATATTCAGGGAGGGAAAGCACTGAATATGAATGACTAAACCCACTTCTGTCTCAGAGCTAGTGTCTTTGCTGTGCATGCACACTGGCACATGAGGAAGAAGGGCCTTGCTGCTTGGGAGACAATTACTGCTGACACCATTGAGGGAAGTGATCTAAAGTCTTTTGCTTTTGAGCAGGATGCCTAACTTTGATCAGGATGCTTTGTTCAGTTTCCTCACTATAAATGAGGCATAGGAGACTTCATTACACAAATATTGGGAGGCTAAACTAATATTTACCAAGAATTTTGAGCCTTCTAGTTCAAGATGCCCTCACTTGGTGCTGGGTTATAGTATTTCTTCCTGAAGTGCTCTTTTGGTGATGCTTGTGGTGTAAGTAAACAGTGAAAAATGCTAAAGGGCAGACAGTTCAGTATAGAGTAATAAATAATGCATTTAGTGAAAGCATCCGAATTGTGTGCTTCGCAGAAAGACACAGGCTGTTGATTTCTACCTTGATACTCTGTTGTGCTGCAAAATACTTGAAAATGTCTCTTAATCTTTGCCTCGTCCTTGCAGTGTGAACGTTAAGAACCTCTCCAAAGATCTAATATCAAAGGAAGGTAATTC
Organism: Catharus ustulatus; assembly: GCF_009819885.2. Lineage (NCBI taxonomy): Eukaryota > Metazoa > Chordata > Aves > Passeriformes > Turdidae > Catharus > Catharus ustulatus. The sequence goes on along the minus strand of NC_046222.1, from coordinate 28,709,368 downwards.
TACTACAGGGAGGGAAAAAAAAAATACTACATTTCCTGAATAGTAAACAGTTTGGGTAGGCTTTAGGGTTTTTTGTTAGGGAGGTGACCCCTCTGTTCTTGGCCCTCTCACTGCTGGTGAGTATCTCGAGGATTGCACACCCCTGCCTGCTGTTGTTGCGGGCTTCTCTCCGCTCCCCACCTCGAAACCTAGCAGTGGAGAGAGCTGGGAAGGTGCCGCAGGAGTGAAGCGGCGGTGGGGGAACGTCGCTGGGGCTCCATGTGCGGGAAGGCGCTTCCCGGCGCGGGGGGAGCCGCGGGGTCCCTACCGGCGGGGGCGCAGTGCTCGGCGGCGGGCGCCAGGGGGGCAGCGGCGGGCCGGGGGCCGCTGCGGGTGGGCCCGGCCCGGCCAGATGTCCTGCGCTTCCCGACCCGGCACAGCGCCCTGCTTCCTCATGGCACGGGACCGGGAACTGCTTTTGCCTGTGTCCCGCTGCCCTGACCGGGACGATGGTTCAAGGAGACTTTCAAACTAGTCCTCCCGGCAAGGGAGCCCGGGTCAGCCCGTATTGCGGGGGTGAGTGCGGGAGTATCGCATGAGCCCTGTGCCGCGACACTACGTGGCTCTGCGCAGGGGCTGGGCTGTGTCCCCTCGTAAGACTCTGGGCACTCACCACATCCTCACAAAGGTTAAAAGCGAGCAGGAAGCGCGTTAAGGGTCTTGTTGAGCCCCTTAGCCTCTCTCTCCCTCCTTCTGGAACGGTGCTCACTTACCGCGCGGAATGCAGCTCCAGCACTGAAGGCTGTCCTGACATCTTCGCATCCCGGAAGGCTCTTTCTCTCAACAGATTTTAGAGCAGAAACAAGGGCAGTCCCTGCTCCACTTTCGGGGTAGTGAAGCCTTGCAAGGAAAAGGAGGCTGACTCTACCCGTCCCTTTCCCGACGATAAATTCCCTAGCACTTCCCCTCAGGCGAACCGTAAACTGGGGATTATTTCAGTGGCCGAGTGGTTTAAAAGAATATGTGAGGGGGCTATGCAGGGGCGATCAGATCTGCTTATCAGGGGTTATTTACTAAGCGATGCCCTCTTCCCTTAACGAGGAAAATACGAGACGAGCCGAAGGCTGGCCCGAGCCGTCTGCTCCGTAACGTGGGGAAAGAGGGAGAAGCATGCTAACAATGCCCGGGAAAACTCATTATTTTGTTTTCGAGTGTCGGCAATGAGAGCGACAGGGCAAAATACACCTGATGCTGTTAAGTGGAGAGAGAACAGAATGAACGCGCCGCGCCGGCAGATAAAAATGTCTGCCCGCCGTTTTGCTGTAGTACGTGCTCCGACACACGACCTTTTTCTCTTTCTTTCCTTTATTCGTTCCCCGCTACCTCTGCGGGAGCTACCTTCGAAATGAAGGCGGAGACGTGGAGTTTGGAAAGCCACGTCTGATCCTGGCCGTGTACCCCAACCTTGAGTATCTCTCAGACTTGCAGGGCGGTGTTAAAGCTCGCGTTGGCCCTGCATCACCTCACCTCCGCAAGTCTCCAAATCCCGGCGAGGCAAGAGAGGTGATAGACGAGAGAGGCGAGTCCGGAGCCCCTCGCATCTGCTGTCCTCCTTGGGCTCCAAGCCCGTGGGTGGGCAGAATTACATGCCTCTCTTCCCATCCACGGACTTTCGGGGAGGGCTTAAAGCAAGACAATGATTGCCTTCATTCTGTTACGGGCAAAGCGAGCGTGTTTTGCTGAGGCAGGAAATAAATCTGTGAGCTCCCGAGCACTCGGTCATGTATTATTGCCCACAGTTTGAGCACTTTGGGATTAGCTAGAGGCAAAACTCCAGGTTCACATGTAAGTGCCCCGGAGACAATGCGCATGAGGCAAGCGGGGAAAGCAACAGCGGCGAGCTGCAGTGCTCGCTCTTTCCGAGCATCTCCACCGGGAAAATTACAGCAATTTCTATATAACGAAAACCAAGTTAGGAGGGGAAAGGAAATAGAAACAATTAGTGGGTGAGTTGGTACGTTTCGAGAAATTAAGACTTGCGCGTCCGGCACCAATCCGTGAAGGGTGCAGCGTTGGCTGCCCTAGATAAATCCCGCTGCCCATTTTCATTCTTGTCTCGGCAAAACCTGGCGAGTCCCTCCGATCCCCTCGCATTTTCGTCGGAGGTTCCGTGTGCTGGAGCCTGGGGCAGTGCCGAGGGCACATCACTCTTGCCTCTCGGACTAGCGGGTCTGTTTCCCTGCCCCCATGGTGCTCACCCTGAGCAAGGAGTCGACGCTCCCGTGTTCTCCCTAGGTCCCAGAGATCAGCCCCGCCGAGTATCTTTTCAACCTCTTTTATTCCGGTCGACTGAGGCTCATACATCACTGATTCTCCTAGTGCCTCACAAACTCTCACCTGGCGTTGTCGTATCCCAAAGAAATGTTCTAAACAAGCATTTGCCTCCCAAATATGGATATAATTTTCACTGGCTTTCTTTTTAATGACTTCCATTGAATCCATGAGGCAAAGTTCTTTATCTTATAGTGTAATGCAGAATGTGGCGTTGTACACATATGGTTTATTTCCCCCTCCACCCCCCGAGGTTCCTGTGGTTCCTGCGAGCTGAGCATCTTTCAGCCGGGCAAGGCGTATTAACACATATTTGACTCGTTGCACGTTCTTATACACTGAAACGGTACAGGATGGTTTGGGAGATATGTTTGGGCAGCGAGATTAAGCTAAGTCTAGGCAAATGTATTTTTAAAGTCGATTCCGAAGAAGTAAGTATATCCTTAAGACAGAGCTAAAAATGCCCTGGACATTTTTATTGCTGTTGCTGAATATAGACTAAACACGATCAATTTCCATGGCAAACGGATCAAGAATAAGAGTGAATATCACGTAATGCGGGGTGGAATATGTATATATAAAGGAAAAAAAAAAAGATAGAAGGAAGGTACGTGCAGAGCCTTTCGTGCGTGCACGGCCGGGAGTACTGTGGGCGTGGGTCTGATGTGCGGCGCGTGCCCTGAAGGGGTGAAGGCAGAGGACAAGTGAAGGGGGGGAATTGTCTGACAGCCTGCCCGCAGCGACCCCCAGGTACGGCCTCCTCGGAGCCCTGATGGAACCGGCGACTCTGCCTGGGGAGGCGTTTTTGGGAACCCCGCGGCCGACACAAATTGGCGCTGCCGGGTCCCTGCAGTTTTCGCCTCTTTACCGGTCCCGGGAAAGCAGCCGGGCTGCCTGGGCTCCCCGCGCCGCTCCCGACACTTATCCCAGCTTGGACCCTGCACCTAGGGGTTCGCCTGCCTCTCACGCCGCATGTGTCGCTGTGTGTATTGGGGGGGTGGGGGGTAGCGTCCTCTGTGTGTGTGCGGAAGCGCTGGGCTGCCATGTCCGTGCCTGCTTTCTGTTTGGAGGCATCTAGAAGTGCTGTCTCTGGTGTCCACAGGACCCACTGGCAAAGCAGAGGGGGTGAGTATGAACCCCTGATTATGACCCCTCTTTCTGCTGTGTCTGAGCTTCCAGGCGGTCTAGTCTGGAGTGTGATCTTTATCTTGAGCTGAGGAAGGACAGTTTACTCTGCGTTCTCTTTCTTCCTCTGAACTTGACAGGGAAGTGTAGGTACAGTTTTGTTTCGATCAAAGCAATGCCTGCAGAAGCGATGTATAGTTCCATCCAAACAAGTAAATCCGAGTGAACTCCACTCTCAGAACTGTTCCAGCCCTTTCCAGGCTGAACTCAAGCTCCTTTTCTAAGTTACAAAATCCGTGTCCCTGCCTGACAGCCTGTCCGTCTATCTTCCTTTGGGGTTGATCTTTCTGGGAGAGGCAACCCAGGTCGGATTGTCAAGTATATGTCCAGTCCTGTCCACTTCGTTTGGGGTGAGTTTGCCTTCAACCTTCTCTCTCCCCCGAATTCGTTCTTATTTGAGTAATTAGACAAGGAAAGTCTCATCACCCTCTTGAGCACCTAGGGCTCCCAAACCAAAACCTAATCACAATACTCAAAATTCAGACGGTTTCTCCCAAGAAATATATTTGTATTTATATACACGAACACATCCATAGAAAGCGGCAAGCTGTGCCAGCGTACATACCCCGATTACATGAAAAGAGAGAGCATTGATCTCCTAGGCATATTTTGAAATAAGTTACCGTTTATTGTTGGTTGGTTTGTTGTTTCGGGATCTTTTTCTCTGGAAATAAACATGAGCTGATTTCTGAAATCGTTTTTTTCCCTGGGGTTTCCCACTATTCTATGGTGTATCTGCCATTGCAAATGGGAGATTAGCAATTTCTAAATCTGGGATCAGGGTTAGAGGTCCAGGACAGTTAATGCCGGCAACCCGGTTCAGTTTCTAGACACACTTTTTGGAATATGGCGATACGCTGGCGAAAAGGTGGCTCTCCGAAACGACGAGCCTCTCGGTGTTTAGCCGGGAAACAGTGTAGGAGGGAACCTGCAGCTGCGGAGATCCCGACCCCGAAAAGTTTGTTCTGTAGCTCTTTACAATGATTATTTCCAGCGAAAACTGGAGGGGTCGAGCTCTTGCAGTTCCGCACGGGTTTACGACCGCAAACCGTAAGGGACGGTGCTGTAAAGCTCCCAAGAGCTGGTGACACATCAGGTTTTCATGCTTCGTGTGATGCCGCTGAGGTGTCTTCTTTCCAGCGTGGTTTTGGGACTTGTGCACCGTGACGATCTCTCGGGGAGAGAGAAGCGTTTGCTAAATTTGTTTTCCAATGCCGACGTTAAAAAAAACGCGGCCTTTGAAGCGTCGCTTTTAAGCTGCGCCGTGCAGACCTGGAAACCAATTCGCTGGGGATCAGTCGTGAAACCTAAAGAGGGAATGGGGAGCCTGAAAATTTTTGCAGCCTCAAAGAGAATTAATCGCATAACACCGGCTAGACGACGTCCGCCTGAGCACTGAGTTTAAAAATCAAGAGGGAGTAAAAACCCAATGTAAAACAGAGAAGATGAAGCTACAATAAAAAAAGGGTCAGTAAAGCCTACACTGCACAAGCCGACCCGCATGCCCGGTGTCAGGGTGGAGGGGGAAGGTGTGACCCCGATGTGTCACATCTGTCGGCGGGGCCTTCGCCGGAGACCCCCGGGCAGGGGAGGCGACGGACGAAGCCGCGTCCAAGAAGGAGCTGAGATTCGCTCAGCTCCACCGGGGGTGAGCAGGCGTGCGAGGGGAAGGATCGCCTGCAGACCTGCAGCTGAAGGTCCAGAGCCCCTGCCCCGGTCGTGATCGCTTTTTTAGCTCCTGCTGACTCAGCTCGACCTTTTTACCTGGTAAACAGGAGATGCCTGGCTTCTCTTGCTTTTCTGAGCAGGCATTTCTCTTCCGCGGCTCTTTGGGTGATTCCTTCTCCCTCTTTGCTTTCTTACACTTGTTAATTAACTTTAAAAACTTGGGCTCCAGATACATCTCCTGACACGCAAGAGTAGCGGTAGGATTTTCCCTTTCTCAGGAAGCCGCCCTGCCAAAGGGGATTTCTTCTCTGCTCCAAGTTCAAAGGAGCAGTCCTGAAGTAGTTAAGGGGGCAAAAGGGACAAGTGTGGGGGAGGCACCGGCTCAGGAGCGCAGGGTCCAAGCCATTACAGCCTCCGCCCCTGTGGGCTTGCGCTTTACGGCCTCAGCATTTCGCTGCGGGCACCGTCACCACGCATAGAACCGAAGGGCTTGAGGGACACTGGTTGGGGAAGGGAAATATCTCGATGCTTCTTTTTGGAAACGCTAAAGAGATGGCACTGAGAGCCACTGAGCCCAAAGGAATGACTCCGGCGGAGAGCGGGGCTTGAGGAGAGCGCAGTTTTCCCACCCTCTCTGCTGCCTTCTTGGGATCCACAACCACTGGGGTACTGGGACAGGCACATCCTACTAATAAACGGAATAATAATTTCTCTGCCGCTTCCGGTAGCTGCTTCTCTCCGTCCACTACATCCCCTGTCAGCCTGAGGGTGTCTGCTGGTGAAATCTTCCCTCACCGCTGCCCTCTACTCCTTCCCTGAAAGTTATTGGGTTACACTCGGCTGCTGTTACACGGGGCATGTGCTGGGTTGTTAGAAACCTCTATAAAAGAATAAAGACTTAGTGGCAGCCCGCGCCTGAAACTCGTTTACCTACACGTTATAACAGTCCGCAGACGCCGTTTAGAAGCGACGGGATTTGGGCTTGTAGAAAGACAAGTCTCCCACTATTTCTATTTGATCGAAAGAAAACCGTTAACGTGTTTCCTGTCTACTTGATATTTTGTGAGGCACTTTAGGCAGGTTATTTCTTTGGAAAACAGCCATGGAGCCCATTGTCTTTATCTGATGCTTGAAAGATTGGGGAGGAGAGGAAGAAGAAAAATCATTGTTAAAAAATACTTTGAAGTTGTGCAACTGTTGCTGCTCCAATTTTTTTTCTCCAGTTTCCAGATGCACCAGAAATCGTTACTTTGATCTCACAAAGCAGCAATTTATATTTTTTAATTTTTGAAAAAAAAGATGGTTGGGTAACTCAAAGCGTAATGGCAAACATGCCGGGGATGAGGTCATCGGGCCGCGCGGGGAGGCCCGGCAGGCGGGAGCGAGCGAGCGCCGAGAGCGCAGGGATGAGGCGGCGGGGAAGGACGGGCCTTTCTCTCCAGACGAGCCCGGCCTCCGGAACATCTGCTCAGGCTTATTTTACAATCCCGCTCGTTCACAAGGGAGAAGTCTACCAGTGCACGAGGGGCTGACTGAACTTGCTGTGGGACCCTCCCTCCCTTTTATGCGCTTGCCCAGGGTTGGCAGAGGTGCGCGATTCTACGGAGAGAGGCGCACACAAGTCGGGTTGCAAGGAGCCCAAGAGCTATTAAAAACCGCGGCTGGAGCCGTGGCGAGGGCCAGGACACGGCTTGGAAAATGGTCGTGACCCAATTTCGTCAGAGCAGAAAGGAGATCACAGAATCATATAACATACTGAATCACACCATGTGCCTGATAATGTTGTCCAAACTCATCTTGGACTCTGTCAAGCTTGGTGCTGTGATCATTTCCCTGGGTAAATCGTTTCTGTCTGCCCAACCACTCTCTAGAGAAGAACTTTTTCCCTAATATCCAACCTAATCATACCCTCACACAGCTTCAGGGCATTCCCTTGGATCCTGTCACTGGTCACCACAGAGAAGAGATCAGCGTCTGCCTCTCCGACGTATGAGAACCCTCTGCTTTCACCGATGCATGGCTCTTTGAGCGTTCCTCAAAAATCAGCTGCCTCACATAAAACCAGGAGCCTTGCGACGGTTGCAATGCTCCCAGCTCAGGGATACGATGCATAGGCTGGGGTTACCAACGCCAACCCCACCTGCTTCCTGAACCCACCAGGGCGGCTCACTCTCTTCTGCTCCCTCCTTGCCCGGTGAAACCTGGATGGGCATACCTGTCCCCAGGGTCACGACCGCCGACGGCCCCGTGGTGATGGTAGGGACAGCGCTAAGATTGGGCCGGACTGAAGCAGCAGATGACAGCTGCCTCCCTCCGGCCTCCCCCTCCTTGACCGAGCTACAGCCACCTGTCTAATGGCTTGACTCCCGGGAAACACCCACCCGTGCGGAGGTCAGGAGTTTATTTTGCTGAGGAAAATCAAATGGGAGGAAGGGTAAGGGGAGCGTGTTTGTGTGGTGTACCCAAGAGACGCTGACCCCATCACTCTCCCACTGAAAACACAGGCCCGTGTTGAATCAGCAGTGTTGACTGCTGATGGTTATCAGGCTGCACAATCACTGCTGCTGCTGCCTGGATTTTCTACTCCAAAGATACCGACCCGGAGCAGCCTGCTGCTCCAACAGGCCACGCAAAGTGTGAAGTGGCTTTCTTGGGAGCCCGTCGTACCCAGTGGAGATGTTTTGCAGAGCTTCTCGAGTGCCGGCCGAGCCGAGCTCTGCTTTCTGCCCTGCCTGGCGGCTCCCCGATCACGTTGTGCGGAGGCTGCGCCCTTCTGCCTCAGCGCAGGTGGAAACGGCTTCACAGCAGCCGCCGGCGAGCAGGATTTCTTTGTAAAGGCCACCTGCACCCACGCGAGCCACTGGCAAGAGAAAACTGGCTCTGATGCTGCCAAGGGGCAAGGGCGCAGGCAGCGGGTGGCTCTCCGGGCTGGGGTGTCACCGCCCGGGCTGCCCCGGCAGTGGAAGCTCCCTTGCTGCCGCAGTCCCCGCTTCCCTGCGTGGTGAGGGCTGCTCACTGACTCCCTCGCTGTGGGGAGGGGTACGGGGAGAGCAGTGCACGCCAGAGGAAGGGCGAGGTTCCCATGGGGGACAGGAGACCTGCCGCTGGCGGCCAGGCACAGGGTCGCCCCCACTGCAGCCTGCGGGCAGGGAAATCTGCGGTCTCCGGGGTAGGTTACAGCCCCGAACTGCTAGAAGAGGCACCCCCCTGGGAAATGGGTTCGAAGTGAATCGAGGGTGAGGTGGTGGGATCTGTCGCGACCGTTCAAAACCCTTATTTTTAAAAGGGAAGAAATGCTAGAAGAGGAGGAAGAAGCTATAGAAATGAGATGCTGGTACTGAGGAGTCGCAGGGAGACATCAACAATCGGTGCCTATAGACCACATCAAAGCACTGCAGAGCAACAATAAAATGCCTTGAAACACTTCTTAATACAATGTTTGCATCGGGTAAGTCCACAGATGACGCCAAATTTGCCATCACAAGAGAAAGAAAGCAGCAGATGAGGTTTAACCAACATTCTCTGAAACCGGACTGTAGAGGGAAAAGAGAGGGAGAGATTTTTATAATCCTGAAAGGCAAGAGGAGAAACCACATCAACGCAGAGTGAGTGAAATGCAGCAGGGTAGGATTACCAAGGCACAGGGGGATCTCAACAAATAGACCAATATGCCATAAAACATATGTAAGGAAGACAACTTTCAGTCAGGATTGCTACGGAGGCACTTTTGACTCAAACGCTATTGCTCGGCCTTGCTATTTTGGAAGAGCCTATATTTGTCCCCCTTGCACCCCCATTCCCCTGGCAATATGGGGACACACACAACCTGAGTTGTCCCCGATAGTGGGAGAGCTTTTCTGGGTGGATCGCCTCTCGCACGAATGGTGAAGAAGAAAAACGGGAGCAAATGTGTGTGATGGCAAGGGAAAATCCTCCGGGTTCCGGTCAGTCTCTGCCAAACAAACAAGCAGTCACACTCAGATGAGTGCTTAATTGCTATTGTGTTTTTGTTTTCCAAAGGCAGAACTCCTATTCCCCGAGTGCGGCAGCAGTGTGGCACAGGCTGGCTTTGTCTGGTTGCTTTGCGGCCGCTCTCGTCATGCTGGCCCCGCCTGACTGCAGCCCAAAGCCAGGAGTACCTATTTATCCTCCTGCCACCCACGCGCGAGAGAACGGCTGGATGCAGGCGACTGAAAACCCCTCTGCCCTGCAGAGAGTCTCCCTGTCTCGCTGGCTGCTCATTCTCGAAGTGATGAAGCCCCGACCTGTGCTGAACTGTCAGATCCTGCTCTCGATTTGCTTCGTTGCCTTCCCGCGTGGGCGACTGCTGTCCCCTCTGAATTTGGCTCTCCCACCTCACCCGCTGGCCAGCCGTGACAGGCGAGAGCCGGCGCCTGCTGCCGGCACTGTCTTTCCCTTAGACGGAACCCGTCGCGGCTGAGCTTCCTGTGCTGATTTCACGCGGAGGCTCCCGGTTGCTGCGCCCACGCCGGGCAACCTCGGGAACTGCTACCGGGGCTGCCTGCCCTAGGTCCGGCTGGCCGGGGGACTCTGCTCTTCCCTGCTGCGGAGATGCCTCTGCGGCTCGGCCCCTGCAAACAGGAGCTGGCTGCTGCCCACTACCCGCCTCAAAATATTGTTCTGCGGGAGCCTGAAAGGCGGCATTGCTGCCCTCGGGCTCCTCCTCGGAGCGTGGCACACGCCGCTCCTTGCCCCGTGGTGACGCCGTGCCCACTGCGACAGGGCCGAGCACAGGGCCGAGCGAGGCCTTGCGGCGGGGGAAGCACCGCACACACTGCCGGGCTCGCTGCTTCGTGGTCCTGTCCGCCCGGGGGATGGAGAGAGAAGATAATTTCACTTGCATGAATCACGATAAAACGTGACCCTGACAAGAATGCGGCCAGCACCGAGGCGGGAGCAGGAGGCATATCTCTAGGCTTCTGCGGCTTTGCGGGGAATTAGCGGGTTGGGCTGTGGGGAGCCGAGAAAGCTGCTCAGAGGGAGGATAAAGGTTCAGCTGTATCAGGGGGTATCCCAAGGCGTAATCGCCCTGCCTTCCATTCCAAGGTTTCTGTCTTCCAGGCAGGAGAAATCTCTGCTAGGCGTGCAGGTCACACGGCAAAAAAAAAAGAGATCACAGATACCAGGAGAAATTCCTCTCACCAGCCCAAAATGTCGTCCTGCGAAAGTCTAGTCCCTGACAGCTTTCTGGTTACTAGAAACTAATAAAAACAGTATGAGAAGCTAATAAAAGCTTACTTAATAATAAATCTGGGTGAATTCTGGGCGCGGAGCAAGGGCGGGTGAGGTTTGAGATACAGAAAGAGAGCCTGGATCGGGGTCCGGTGGGTCATAATCATTTTCGAGGGCCTTGGAGCCGCATGTCCTGGCGTGCCTGCCTTACACAGCAGTCGTGTTTTACATGGGTCCAAATAAGCGTGTTTGAAGTTCCCAGGTTGTTCCACGAACATATCTTGTGCGGAGGCCGGGGATCACTCTCCTGCTTCTACAGTGGTGCCTAGCGTTCATAGCACGGGGGGGACAAACTTCTGTTTTCCATAGTGGGAGGATTACATCCAGCGGCCACAGATCTTTTGAATAGTCCCATTAAGGTCTACTTCGTTTTAGGTTCGGCCCTAAACGGGATGTTTACAGTATAAAACATCATGTATGAGGTAAGGGAGCTCAGAGCTCAGTCTTTTGGTTCAAAAAGCCGTGACTTGAAGAGAAAAAATATTCCCCTTGTATTTATTTTTTTCACCGAACACACATTGAAACGCTGTGTGCATTCCTGCTTTCCTCCCTGGAAAAGTGGGCCCCTGGATCCGTCTCGGTAACAAGGGGCTGGTTGTCCCTCCTGCAGCGCCCCGTATGAGAACTATTGTGCACAATATCCACAGCATTTGCTGGGGAACGCCATTTTTTTCCGCATATATAAGGCCTTGTGGACAAGAGCGGGACAAGGGGCAACGTGGCTACCGGGTGGATCCTGCCCAGACCCGGGGGAGGATAAGCATGCTTGGCTTCTCCCTCTCCTCCTCCCCTGCGGCAGCTCAGGCTGAGACTGTGGCAAGGTAGCATAGGCCCCGTGCCTCCAGATCTCTCCATTCATCGCACTCAGTCCTCTGAGTGTGGGAGCTGAGGGTTACATTTGGGCTAGAAAAATAATCCAACAAAAAGGAAACCAATCCCCAAATGTCAAACTGTCCCAAATTATAAAAGCAGCAATTATCTGCGAAAAAGCAACTCTTCAATGTGCTGTGGACAAAATGCTGTTTGCTACCAGTTTTAAACTGGTTTCTTTTACTTTCCCAATGGAAAAGGAGTCAGTCTCCCTGCAGAAAACAGTCGCCTTTCAGACTAAAATCTCCCTGCCAGGACTCGTGCGTGGGCAGCCCCACGCCTGATCCTGGCCCGGCTTTTCTAGTGCTCCTCGTGGGGTGATAAGGGAGGCATATGCATCCCGATCTGGGGTCGGAAGCATAGGAGTGCTGACTGACGGCAGATGGTGATGCTTGACCAGTGGCCTTCTCGGGACTAGCTCTTGTGCCCTGACTCTGACAGTGGATCTGGTTGAAGTCCTTGTCCTGGAGTTTGCCTAGATACAACCTCCCTACCAGCTTTCCCCCGCCTCCTCCCAAAGTCTCCTAGCCCTTCTAGAACTCCGAAATTCCTTTAGGGCGGTTTATGTATTGTGGAAAAACCCAAACCAGCCAACAAACAAACAAACAAAAAACCCAACCCAGACCTCTGAACCTATGTTGAAATCTCTCTCGGTCCCGTCTCACCGGCTAACGCCACTCCAGAGTCCACCTGCAAACGCGGGCGGGGACAGGAAGAAGGAGAGCCCGAGGAAACTCCAGCGTGGATGAGGCCGGGGGGAACGTGCAGGGGCGGGCAGCGGAACCCAGGAGTCCAGCTGCTCCTTCTCGGCACCACCACCCTGTGTAAGCGACTTCGGCTGGCTTTGCACCTCTTCTCGGGTGTGTGTGTGCAAATAAGGTTGTCAGGAAGGTAATGGGGCGGGTGGCATGTCTGATTGGACACCTCTGTCTCTCACTGTCGGAGCCCAGCGGTGCAGTGTTTTTGTTGTTGTTTTGGTGGGGGACGGGGGGGTCAGCCCTGCTTCCCGGTGATCTTGCCAGCCTCTGCCTTCCTTGGAGCTGCCTCCTGCCTCTCGCCATCCGAGACCTGCACCCACGAGGATTCACCTGTCAGCAGAGATCTCAGCACAAGGCAGGGAGGAACTCTGCAGAAGAGGGAGGAAAAATAAATATCTTACAAAAAAGCGGGCGGCTGGAGCAGCCGGGATTGGGTCCTGGGCGCCCGTGGGTGTGAAGCTGAGTGTCTCGGGCGGGCGCGCCCCCAAGCTGTGCCCGGGGGCTGCAGCGCACACGGAGTGATGAGCAGACCAACCCGCCCGTGTGTGTCTGAGGGTTTCACGCAAGCAGCGAGAGCTGAAAGATGCAGAAACTCCGCGAGCCTGCTGACAAGCAGGCAAAGCGGGTCTGTAGTCTGCAAATGAAGAGAGAGATCATCTAGTCCCCCGATTACCGTTCCGGGTTGTTCTGAAGTTTGGCGTGGTAAATACAAAATGCATGGCTTTTAATCCTGCCTGTGGTGTTCCAAGTCAGTAGCTGAGAAGGCAGAAGGGTCTCTAGCCAGGACTTTGGTCTTTGTTTGCGAGGGGAACCTGTTTTGTGTGATTATTCATCATAATTGCCTATTTCCAAATAGCTCCGCGGGGAGGCTCCGAAATGCGGTCAGGTCTGACTGATGCATGGAGAAAAGTGACGCCCAGAGCTGGTGGAAGTTCAGGGACAATTTTAAGTTCCCGATTCTCCTCCCCACTGGGAACAGGGGGGCCGGGATGGGGCTGAATGGGGGAAGAGGCCTGGGGACAAGGCACATGTGTTGCCCTTAAGCCCGGGAAACACGCCGATGCGTTTCTGCTCTGCCTGATCTCCTTCGACCGCCCCAAAAACAGGAGAGAAAAAATAATATATGTGCGAAACAAACGAGGGAGAAGTCCTGGTAAAAAGGAGGGAAAGTAGTGACTGGTTTTTATAGTCCAAGTGTATAATCGGATTTTTTTTTTCTGTCCTGATAGAAAGCAGATAAATTTAGGAAGGGAGAGCTAAGAGAATAATTACAGGGTGAAGGTAGTTAAATTTTATTTCGAGTCCCAAAGGCAAAACCTGACATTTTATTGCAAACATCTGGAAGGCTTAAGAGACTGGCATGGTGTTTGTTTAAACACTAATAGAGATTTTTATTCTGTAAAACACAAACAAAGCCCATTTAAAAACACTTGAGACTGTAAATATTTTGCGGTGGTTCAATTCTCAAAGCCTGAGAAAATCGGAGAAGGGGAGGGGGGACGAATCGACAGCATAATAGGGGTATAATTATGAATTAGTTAATATATGCAACAATACCGTTTGTGCAGACCATAAAAATAAACTGCAGGCGTATTTTTTCCCGCAGTCATAATAACTGACCCCTCGCAGCACGGAAACAACATCTCGCTCGTGTTTCCAAGTGGCGACTTGTGCTTGCTTGAAACTTGCCTCTTTACTAGATACCCAGCCTCGAAATCCTCCGATCCGCTAAAAGATAATCGGCGCTGTATTAAAGCCCTGTAAATCACTCGTTCACGTTATTAGACAGCCTTCAGCCCGCACCCACTGACTCGTTTTAACGTTGTTTTAAATTACTAACTTTTTTTAAAATAGAGAAATAATAAATCCACGGGCTAGATCTGAATGTAGTACCTTCGGAAAGGTTTTACTTGCTGTGAAGCAGGGTTTGAAGCTGGCCCTGCTCCTGCAAACAGCATATCTGGACAGCACTCTCGCCCAGCAACCGGCTCCCCTTATTTCTTTTTTTTTTTCCCCAAATATTTCCATATATAAACAAATATTTTTCAGGCTCTATCCGCGACAACTGGAAAGCAGAAGTGAATGATTTCTTTATAAACCCCGAGGCCTGGCTCTGCGACCCTTGCTCCTGCCACTTTATTCCAGGGAGCAGTTTCCTGGATTTAATGGGAGCTACCCCTGCGAGTAAGAGTCTGGAATAAAGACCAGGCAAAGGGACGCATTAATCTCTGGCGGCCGGAGGTCGGAGTCGGATCTGAATCCAGATTAAGACCAGGCCTCTGGTAGACTTGAGGTTTACGCCACTCGCAGCGGTGAGAGGGGAATCTCGGCCTCGGTGCCACTGCGGCTGAGAGGAGCCCCGGGATCCGGGCACCGGCGGCTCAGTGCGGATGCGTTTTGCTCAATTAGATTTTGGTGCAAACCCCATCCCCCGACTCCGGGTGAGCTCTCTCAGCGTAGGGGGTAGCGAACCCTGCGAGGGGGCAGAGTTGACTTTCTGTCCAGCCCCCCCGTCCCCCTCATCCCTCCTCTTTCCCCCCACACATCCAGTGGGGCCGCAAGGTCGCTGCAGGGTCTGCCCTCTCCCTCCGCTAGCACGGTGGAGCAGAAATGCCTTTGTGTTTACCGCTTTTGCACCGCCAGGCGCGGACGGGCACAGGAGGGCGAGTTGTCCTAAATCTCCCGGGCACCAAAATAGGGCCAGGGAGGAGGGAGAGGAGCAGTCGTCGGAGCCGTGAATCCCCGCGGTCCCGGGAGCGGTGTCCGAGTCCGCGGGGAGCTGCTCTCCCGCCCCTGGCAAAAGGGTCTGCTCCCTGGGGTTTGGCATTAGAGGCCCTATTGGCTTGGAGACCGCGCTACGTTTCTTGTCGTTGCTGCAGAGACTGTGCTCGGCTACCAGAGCCGGGCGCGGAGTGCTTGGGCACAGCTCGCAGACTCAGATGGCACAGGATAGAGCCCCAAGGTAAGAGACCCGAGAGGGGTCGGGGCTGCTTTAAACTGTCTACCAGTAAAACCACACTTAGTTCTCTGGAAAACGTGTTTCTGAGTTCTTACATCAGCCCCCAAAATTCGCATAAATTTCCCTGCCTTTCCAGCACCATTTCTTTTCACTAAAACGCTATAAATAATCGACTGTTTTCTTGGGCTCTTTTGCTAAAATCGCCCTCCAGCTTCTTTAAAAGCCTTCCTCAGTGCCTGCCTCCCAGACAAGTGTTTCCGAGGTTTTCGGAAAGAGGGAAAAGAATTGTTTTGGTAGGGTTTTTTTTGGAGGATTTTTTTGGGATTTTTTTTGGTTGTTGTTTTTGCTTTGTTTTGTTTTGTTTTTTGAGACATTCCTTCGCCTGGGAAAAGACATTCAGCTGGGAGATCCGCTGGAAACACATGTGCCCTCGTCCGAGCCCCCGCTCCCGCTGTTGGCTTCCTCCAAGCCCCTGCCTCGGTCGCCCACTTCTTGTTGCTACTCTGCCCTGCACGGCTCTCCGCGAAGCCGGAGAGGGGGCAGTGCCAGCGTGGGGAATACACAATGTCCATCCCATGTGCCAGCGCCGCTGTGCCCGTCGCTGAGCCCGCGGAGAGCGACCTGTCAAAGAGGTGCACTGGAGGGGAGGGGAAAGGAGCGACGGGGAGGGGGATGAAGGGTGTAGGGCGGGTGATGGAGACGTACAAAACCTGCTTTTCGGCCTAGATGACAGGGTTTAGCTTTTCCGGGATTTGTCCAAGAAATGGCTTCTTTCCTGCTTTTCATGTGAAATCCGTTTCCGTGCGTGGGAACCCCGGCGGGCTGCTGTCAGTCGGCGCTTTAAGCCGGGAAGAGAGGGCTGAAGGGCTCCGCCGTTCCACGCTGACGTGGGCACCATGGATTCACTCTGGGAGCAAAAGGAAGTGTCTTTTCCCCCTGCACTCCCACACGTGCCCCTTTCACTTGTTTCCAGCCCCATAGAAAAAAAAGTCTATGAAAAACCTGCCCTAAGCAGCTCTGCACCCTCGGGAGCAGCTGAGAAACAGCGGGCAAATATAATCCCTTCCTGAAAATTTGTGTGTCTCCTTGCTTGCTTTTCTACCGCGGCTCGGTCCAGAATAATCCCCTCTCGTAGTTTACAATTATTTATATTTTATTTTGAACTTGTATCGAATTAATCCCCCGCTGCTTTCCCCGTTGTATTTTCTACGTACAGAGTTTCGCTTGACTTCACCTATTTTTCCGGGGTTCCACCAGCTAATGAAAGCACACACTTCTGTCACCTTCTCAAAAGCAGCCCTTGTTGCTTTTCACTGGGAGTCCCCCCGCGCCACGCGTGACCGAGGGGCGTGGGAGCAGCTGTGGACCCGCCTCAGCCGAGAGTCAGGGCAGAGTGAACAAGAGAGCAGAAATAAAATGCTGACTATTATCCAGGCAACCAGCCGGGATATGTACCTAGCGGCTTTGTTTTCTTCGTAGCTAGAGTGACAAAAAGAAGCGGGAAAGGGGAAAAAAATTGTTTTGTTTAGATAAAAAACGCTTCCCAAAGAGAAGGAACTCCCATGCCCGGGAGTGTCTGGGTCTCCCAGCCAGCCCACGCGGCCCTCTCAGCCCCGCCACTCCACGGAAACGCATCGTTTTGAAGTGAATTTTCAACGCTCTCGGGACGTTGCTTCTGCTTCTACGAAACACCGATTCCGCTGGCAAGGGCAAGTAATACAATGGCATAAACGAAGTTTTGAAAACACCCCATTATCCTGCACCGCTGGGTTGTAAAGCACCTCTAGAGTACTTTGAGTGGGGATTAGCCAGCAGCAGCGTTTGGGAAACCTGGGTGCAGCGGAG
Source organism: Catharus ustulatus (assembly GCF_009819885.2). Lineage (NCBI taxonomy): Eukaryota > Metazoa > Chordata > Aves > Passeriformes > Turdidae > Catharus > Catharus ustulatus. The sequence goes on along the minus strand of NC_046222.1, from coordinate 28,692,520 downwards.
AGAAGTGAGGGAGTTGTTACCTCTCGGTTTTTAGAGTTACGGATTTCTTACTGGCTCCCCGTTCTTCAAACAGTTAATTCTCCCGGCCGGTGTTCCAGGACTCAGATGGCCAAAATTCCTCTTCCTCAGGCTGGAGTCTCCCTCCCCTCCCTATTGGGTCGCAGCTTTTGGGTCTCTCTCGATCTCTCCCTCCTATTGGCTGGGGACTTTTTTTTTCCCCTTTTTTTTTTTTTTTCCTTGACAGGCGCACACAGCCTGCCTAACTCTTGGAGAAAAAAAAAATCCCAGAAGTTTGGATCAATCAGAGAGAGACAGAAGGAGAGGGGAGAAGGAAAAAAAAAAAAAAAAGAAAAAAAAAGAAATCCAGACTGCAGCCTCTCTGAGCAAGTGCTGGGACCTGGGCTGAGCACACCCTCCTCCTGGCTCTGCCTGCGGAGTATCTGCAGCCTCATGTAGTGCCTTCAGGAGACTGAGGGCTGGTTCTTCTGGGGGTGCAGCTGGGGAGGGGTGGGGGGGGAGAAAGAGGCAAGAGGCTCTGCCTCTGGTCCCCGAGCTGTGTGCTCCTAGCCACTGGTCACTCCTCTGCCCAAGGGTCTGGGCTGGGGGATAAGATGAGTGAGAGGCGAAGATCGGCGGTGGCCCTCAGCTCCCGAGCGCACGCTTTCTCGGTAGAAGCCTTGATCGGGACAAATAAGAAGAGGAAACTGCGAGACTGGGAAGACAAGAGGCTGGATTTGTCCATGGAAAGCCTCAGCCCTAATGGCCAGCTGGGGGACAATGAAGACCCGACTCAGTGCCTGGACCTCAACCCCGGTTAGTGCGACTCCTTTCTCTTCGGGACCCCCACCTCTCGCCCCATTCCCTCCCAGCTTCTTTCCCTGAGTTCTGCTGGGAGCTGCCCGACGGCAGAGCGACCCGGAAAACAACCGAGACTGGGAGTACAGAAAAAAGAAACGGGAATTTTGAGTAGATTTCTTTTGTTGGTTTTGTGGGGTTTTGTTTTGCTTTGTTTTTTGTTTAGGTGTGTTTGGTTTTTTTTCCTTTCAGTTTGCGGGGACTTTGCCTTACTCGCTGCGTCTTTTTCCCCCGCCACATAGTTCCATGATCTCCCGCGAGGGACGGCATGCCCCCTCTGTTTCCTTTTTATCTCTCTCTCCTTCCACTCCCTTCGTGCCTGTCGATCGCGGTAGTCCTTCCCGGGTGTCTCGGGACGTGCGTTTTGTTTTGCCTCAGAGTTTGTCGAGCCCCAATAGTGGAGTTGACGGGTGGATCGGAGGCAAAGGAATGGGGTGCGAGATGCACCCCTCTCCTCTTTTCCGAGTCACGGGCCACCCTTCGTGTCCTCCCGGCGGAGACAGTGCCACCCTAAGCAGAGATTTCGGTGTAGGAGCAGGATGTGGGCATCCGGGATCAGCTCTGCTCTGGGGCGAGGGTCACCGGCTCCTCGGAGAGATGGGGACCCGCTGTATACTCCTGCAGCCCGGGATGCTTCTCTCGGGATCGGACCCACTGGATTCCGGGCGGAGCGGCCTCGCTCCACTCCCGGGACACAGCGCACAAGCCGCAGCGGAGGCGCGGGGGTGTGCGGAGTGGGATCTACCCTCTCCGGAGGGAAAACACTCCTTGCAGGGAAAACGACCTCAGCGGGTAAAGGGCACTGCCAGGAGTCCAACCCCACTCACGAGCCTGGCTCCTCCCGGGAGCCGCGGAGTATGGAGCAGGGCCGGGCCCGCGGCCCCAAGGCTGGCGGGACAGGGCTAGGGGAAATGGAGCACAACACTTCACTCCTGGCGTCTGTACTTTAAATTTTAAATCCTCGTTTTTTTGTTTTTATTTAAAAGGGATTCAGTAGCTCTCAACTATAATTTGGCTCATCCTAAACCCTCGGTCTCCTGTTGTCCCCCCGGCCGTATCTCTTCGGCCTAAAACGACGGTTCTGCAAACGCAGCCGCGGATCCGCGACGATCCCGAGGGTGAAAACGCTCTGGACCTCTCTCTCCGAGCCGTCCCCGCGCCCTTCCCGCCGTCCCCACGCCCTGCTCCCCAGGGCCTTAACAAGGGACGGCCCCACTCTCAAAGTTACAATGTGAGGAGAAAGTGAATTTTAGGTGTTTTCCCTTTGCTTTTAATGTTCGGATGGGGCAAAAAGGTCAAAGCATTTCTTAGCGCAGCCCCTAAGAAAAAGGCAAGAAATATCCTCCACTCCTGCCAAGTCCGTTCCACTGCACTTGGAACAGCAAACACCTTTTAAAATTTGCTTTTATTTATTTTGCGTGAAGTTCCCTAAGCTATCAATCAGCATAAGCGGCCCAAAACTCAGAGTAAATAAACCAAGACAACACAACAAAACAAAAACAAAAGGAGGTGAAAGGAAGAGAAAGAATTTAATATCGAGGTATCAGAAATATTTCCTGTAAAAAAATACTTAAAGTGTTTTTGAAGGGAGCTAAAGACCATGAAGACCTCGCCCCTCCAAGCCGTCAAGGTACCGCATTTAAATTTGCTTTTAGCAACAACAGACTTTCCTGGTGCGGATCCTGAGGAGAACTAGGTAAAATCTGCTGCCAGGGGCGTCTCGCTCAGCGGAGAGGGGACAGCGGCGATCAACCAGTCAAAAAAGTAGCCTACTGTTTCAGAGGCTTCCCCGCTAAAAAGAGTAAATACGCGACCAAAGACAAAAATCCGCTTTCTAATACCAGAGTATCTGTGCATCAGTCTTTTTCAACTTTTTTTTTTTTTTTTTTTAACCGTTTCTCATAAATTTATAGACGCAATGGGATCTATTTTTGTACGGTCTAGAAGTTTAATTTGCCTAATTCTCAGTGAATTCGAATTGGAAAATTGGAAAACTCTCCGTGAACCAGACTGGAGAGCGGGAGAGAATGGCTGCTAATACCTGAAACCTCAGAAAGTAAACGTGATGTTTTTCATAAAGCAAAGGAAATCAAGAACAGTTTGAGAAATCATTTTTAGGAGGTTGATTGACTTTAAATAAAGTCCGCGACTGTAATTTGCAGTCACTTCATTAAACCTAATTCCTCCACGGTGCGCTTTTGCTGCTAGGTGAAAATTGATTAGCGGCTCTATAATGACCACCAAATTCCATCTTTACAAGACCTAATTAAGAACAAACTTTACACCTAACGTATTTTAAACTCGTCAAATCTCCAGCGATATAGAAAAAAAAATTAGAAAAGGGAATTTTTATAGCGTCCCAAAGGTCCAACGCTCAAAGCCGCTGCCCCCGAGTAGTGACGGGCTTCTCCTTCTGCTGGTACGGGGGTACTTGAGGGGAGGTCGCAAGTCGTACAGTACGCGCTGGGAAATTATATATTGATTTAATGGGATAACCTAAATCGGTCTAGCCCCAATTATCGATCTTTTCGCCTGAATTGCCTCCATTTCAGCGCGGGAGGGCCTGAAAACCATTCAGTGTGGGGAGCTAAACGCCACCACGAGTGGAGTAAGGCTTCGCTCTCCTCTTCCCAGACCTTTTGCGTGCAGGCAAGTGTGAGGATTTCTCTCTCAAGCGCGGGGCACGTCCTCCGGCAGGGGTGAGAGGAGGAGGCGGCGGGGTGGCCTCGCTTCACTCCCCGCGTCGGTGCGGATCTGGGCTGGACGTGTACAAACTGCAGCCTGGGAGGCAGCGCTATTTATTTTCCCCGTTTAGGAGGAATCCCCGACCCCTTACGTGCCATCTTACAGTCATGCCCAAACTCCTCGGTGACGATATTGGCGAGACCGAGTCTTCCCGAGAGATCTCCCCCCCATCCGGGGCCGCATTTTCCTGGGAGAAGCGAGGTGGCGGGCTGGGAGGTGCCGGGTTGGGCTGTGGCGTAGGCAAAGGTGAGAAAAGTAAGCGGATAAATTCCCCAGGTTTGTAAAAAACATCTTCAGAGCATCCGAGTTATTTATGTCTCAGCCCTGAATTTTGTCGCTAGAGTTAATGTGCTTTTTTACGAGACTCATTTAAAAGGGGAATAAATCTGGATTTTAATCATGTGCGGGTTCAACTACGAAGCTATGAAAAAGAATTCAGGATTACAGCGACTCTCACCTTCTCTCTCCCACCCCGTGCATTCTGGCGCTCGGCGCGCAGGGTGGCGGCCGGGCCGGGGGAGGCAGAGCTCGCCCAGGGGCTCCAGGAAGCCTGCCCCGCTGCTCCGCCACTCAATACCGGGCTCCCGCATCCTCCCCCGGCACTCCGTTCTGGCCGCCGACAGCCAAAGGAGGAGGAGGGTGCGGGACGCCCCTTCGTTCCCTTGGCGGGTTCGGTTTCAGAGGGCAGGAAAACAATGGGCTCGGATGTCTTCTGGATATTTATAGATTTAACCTGAGCAGCGGAAAGGTCACGGGGAGCCCCAGGCGTTGCCTCCTTGATGTATATATTGTTTACCATCGTTTACCGCGGTGGCATTCGACGGCCCGTGCCTTTGCCTCCCCAAGTGCGCAGGGACAGACCGAGGCAGAGCCGAGAGTGCTCCTTTCCTCGTAGAAAGTTTGAGACTTTTTTGATTTTATGGAGAGGGTGGGTTTGTGAAGGCGTTTGCCTTCACAAAAGTACATCTGCTGCTTCAGGCGGTCAGGATGCCTTCACGGCGAGACCAGAGAAGGCGCTTCAGAGGCAGAACAAAAAGGTGCGACGGCTAAATAGATCGACTTTTTTGGCTTTGTGACCGTCCTTTTCCTCATGAAGAAACACACAAGTGATTTTGTAAACGAATTTTACTGCCAGTGCAGTCTTTACGCGTCCATCCCATTGGAATTCTTGATTGCATATATTAAAAGTGCACCTACAGATTAAAAAAAATCCCAAACCACCCGAAAACAAACAAACAAACAACCACCAAACAACAAATTAAACAGAAGAAAACAAAGCATTTTTTGGA